>NW_008678162.1:58821-65293 GCF_000695815.1 Acanthisitta chloris | reverse complement strand
GAAAGCCTCATGGAATTTTTTATTTTGACTGCATCATACTTTGAGTCTCCTCCTTGGGCAGGGCTTCATGGCTGGACAGCAACTCCCACGTTGTGCTATGGCAACTGGAAAAGAGGATGCTGTAGTGGGTGACTCATGGGCAATGAGACACTTACCATCACATCCTATATGTCACTGGGCATGCACAGGCCACTGTCAGCTGATGTCAAAGTGACCCCAGAGGAAATATTTCTGTGTAACATAGCAAACTGAAATTATTTTCCTATATTTTGTGTCAGTTTGACCTAAATTATTTTGCTTTTTATTTCTCTCAATGGGAAATGTGCACACCATTGGAATGTCTTACTGCTCTCTGGTTTCTCTCTTTCACAAGAAGTTGTTGAGAGAAGAGTTTGTGGATCTGAGGTGAGCCTCAGGGTTGCTGTCCTCAGTTGTTTTTTAGTAGCTTGCTGGCTGACATCCCCTACTGAAATGAGAGTTAGGGGAAAAGGGAATTTTGCTTGATGGGCAGCCCTGCCTGTTTTTCCTCCTCATTCAGGGGCCCATCTGCTCTTGCCTAGATTCTACTCCTTCTGTTGGCTCCAGCTGTTTCACAGCTCCAGGCCAGCTCGTTTGTACTGCTTCTCTGAACTCTGCTCCCATCTCTGCTTGTCCTTGCTACGTCACTCCTGCGTGTAACATATAGACTGTGTGATTACATTGGAGAGAAAGTCACAATCACAAAGTTGTTAAATCTGACTTAGTTTGGGAGGACTGAGTCAGTAAGCTGCTGAACACATCTGTCTTCTTAAATTAAGCTTGCTTGATTGCGATTTCACATTTGTTTGGTTTACATAGGCTTTGTTTCCATTTTCCTTGAAGGAAGTTTAAAAAACTGAATGCTACATCTGAAAGTTGACACTATCAAACCTGTCATCACTGCACTAATTAAATATTCATGGGGGCAGAGAAGGTCTCTGAGAAGGACCTGAAGAAGTGATCTGGCCATGCATGGCCCCAAGGCACCATCAGCTGTCAGCTATGTCTTTAGCTGACAGATGTGTCTGACTTGTGTTTGGCAGCCTCCAGGACTGGGGATTCTTCATTCTCCTCGTCAATCTGCTTCAGCAGTTTACTTGTTCTACAGATGTTTTTCCTGGTGTCTAGCTGTTCTATCTGCAAGTCTTGCCTGTGCCTTTCTCACTACAACCTTGCTTCGGGTTTAGACATGTACCAAGCAGGCAACCATAAATTTTTACCTCATTTTTCTCTCTCCCCCTTCCCTGCCCTTGTTTCTAACATTTGCTTTTAAAAACATTCAAGAGACCAAAATCCCCTGGGACCCACCTGACCGATGCTGCCATCAAAATAGATAATCCTCTATAGGAACAGAAGGCGAATATGAGCCTGCACTCTGGTTCTTAGCTTGCAGCTTGAAAAAGAATTCCCATATGTCTAAAACAACTGGAGGCAAAGTTGAGGATGCTTCCCTGCTTACTCAGGATACCTCTGAGTTTCACAGAGCTCGGTCTGAACTTTGAGGAGGTGTTTGAGCTGATCCAATTACATGATTTGATGTTTCACTCATTCCTTTCCAAACCTTCCCACACATTCTATTCTAAAGTCAAATACTTACATTCTCTTAAATTAATCTTTCTACATTAAAAAAAAGCTGGTTTTTTTAGTATTTATTTCTCCTGTGAAAATACAGTAGAAGCCACATTAAAGAAGTGACTGTGTTTATTCAGTTTCCTCCCTCTCTCTCTCAAAGGCTATCCAAATATTAACTCTGTAACTGTCAGTGTAGCTCAGCTCAGTCAGTAGATGCATTGGTGCATTTTGTTATTTTTTTTGTGTGTCTTCATTGCTGGAGCAGAAGATACCTTTAAAAGAATGGAGATTGTTTTAAACCAGAGTGCAAAAAGTAACTGTTGTGAGCTGATTTATTTCTGAGATGTATGTGATAAACAAAAGCTGGAATTTCTATAGTCATAGGATGAGCAGTTTCTCCTGAGTATGGTGGAAAATGCTCTCAAGTCTGCCCTGCTCCCCCAGCACAGTATTTTCTGAAGGTGCCTTCCTGTAGGCTGAAGATAAGTGAAGAGTTTATGGAGGGATAGAAATACATTAATAGTGAGATATTTCTATTAAAATATATACACCTGTATCTACCCATTGTGAGGTGAAAGGAAGCACAGGTGGTTGCTGTTTCCTGAAAGGTTAGGATAGAACTTTCAGCTAATATTTTAGGAAAAAGGCATTTCCTTTGGGATTACTCTGCCCTGGAAGAGTAATTTTTTCAGGGGTTTGCAAGCAGAAAAGCAGCCAGCCCTAGTTAAACCTTCTGTCAGTGGCTTTTCCTCCATGTGTAAATGTATTGTATTTCTGTTTAAAGCAAAATCCATGTGTTTCAAATTGCTTTACCAGTTAAATCCACTTGTTCCATTATCTGATCATTTTGCATCTGTTGTGTGTCCTTCACAGTAAATACATCATTGGGGCACAACAGCTAAGAAATCTTTACAAATTGTAACTCCAATTCAGTCCCAATAGGGCTAAAATTATCAAGGTTGTTAATAGCGGCCACTACTTTTCTTTCAATGAATTTTGTTTAAAACATTTTTTTATTAGTCTTGCTGTCTAGAAAGACCTTAAGGTTCTTCACAACAAAGTAGTTAAAGAGCATATTGTAACCTGCAGAAACCCATCACTTGTTCTTTGTTAAGCCTTGTGGAAAGACATGACTTGCTTTATTTGGATTTCTCAGAACTTCTTTTCACGGCCTTTTCTCCATGTATTCCTGGCTGTGCCATGTTTTTATTCCAGTGGCAAAACCAAAAATATGTTCCTAAAGTGGTGATATTTGTTGACACTTGTTGGGAAAAATTAAATCGCTCGGGTAGGTAGGTAGAATGAGAAAGGGATTAGTGTGAGAAGTCATGGAATCTAGTAAGACAATATAATTTTAAGCCATATAGAGAATTTCTCAGATGCCCAGAAACTAACACACACACCTTGTGCTCTGCAAGACAGGCACAGAGCAGCTGGAGCCAAAGAGTCAAACGAAAATGTGCCATCCTTTTTAAAGAAACCTGTTTGTTATCTGTTGCTTTAATTGCTCTTGTCTTGGGACAGCTGATGTGGAATGGAAAGCTCTTGTTGCAGACTGGTGATTGCAATTACTCAATTTGCTGTAACAGCACCTGTAGTTGCCTTTTAGCAGAAATCTGCATCTTTTTTATAATGAATCATTAAAATGTTGAATTAATTTTCTTTCTCCAGTTGTCAGCTTTCGGTGATCTCATTAGCAACTTGCTCAGGAGCCAGATCCAGTCCATTGGACCTTTACTTCTGGACTAGGGTGTTTTCCTCAGAGCAGATGGGGAAAGTTATGTATAATCAGGGCTGTATTGTTCAGATAACCAAATGGTTAGGCAATGTTTTATGTTGTAGAGGAAGTGAAGCATACCTGGAGGAAAAATGACCACCTAAAAATGAGACATAATTAAGTTCTAAGCATCTAATTGAAAATTAAGGGGAAAAGCATTCTGGTTTGTATGCCTTTGTGGGTCTGTGTGAGTGACAACAGAAGGAGGGATTCATGTTATAAAATGCTTAAAAGATCTTCTTACTTCATGGTCTCCTGCTCTGATTGATGTTATTAACAGGGTATCATAGCAACAAGATCTATCAAGAGCAAAATGCTAGTGGAGAGAGATGAGGCTTAACATATTCAATTTTCTGACTAAAGAGGAGAGGATATTTGAGCTGATTTTGTCTGGTTGAGGAAGGGCAGTTGTGACACCAGTCCCTGAAGTCTAAGCATCAAATTCCATTAGTGTGAGTCCCTATTCTGCTGCAATTAGCCAGAAGACAACATGGCCTTGCCTTCTTTTTCTCTCTGTAATAATGTGTTTTCAAAGCAAAATTGAAATATGTTTGAATCTGGGATTGTGACTGTTTTTCCTCAGTGTTTACTGCTGTAAGACTTAGTTCAGATTCTGCTTACTGTTCTCATATTTGCTGTAATAATCAACGATGCATTTTTGAATGTAGATTTGTAAATAAACACACTTATTTCATATTTTGATATTAAATATGATCAAACAGTACATATTTAGTATGCATATTTTGATAAATACAGAAATTGGGATTAAATTATCTTTTTAAAATAAAATTTTTACAGTATTTTGTTCTAATCATTATTTTAGGGAAAGCCAGGACAGAAAGGTTATGTAGGTGATCCTGGTCTAGAAGGTTTAAAGGTAAGTGATGTTTTTATGTATGTAATAGAATTTATTTGTAGTATCAGCTGTGTGCACTTACACTCTGCTGTATACAATGGCATGCCAGGGAAAGCATATGAGTACACATGCCTCCATGTAATATAAATGTGTGTCATACTGGTGATTCCACTTTCTTGGAAGATCCCATTTTGGAAAATTTTGGAGACAGTGATGTGAAATCTAACTGCCTGAGGATGTGAAGGTGCCTGTGCCTCAGGGCCAGAAGGGTCTCAGGGTAGTTCCTACACAGACAGGATTTTGAGGGTGTGAGGTGGGATGACATGAAGTGCTGCAGTTTGAAAGAGGAGCTTGTGGCAGCTCTCAGTGCTGAGCTGCAATCTCTGTAAATGGTATGCAAATAGCTGTTTGTCAGTTGTTAAATAACAGCTTATAGTCTTAGCCAGACAATTTAATATATTTAGTGAGCTCTTAATACACAGTTTTAATTGTTGTGGGCAAGTCCTGAATATATTAAGACATCACTTGACAAAATCAAAATTAGCCACTGAGAAACTTAAAATTTTTTTTGGTTGCTTGATTTTAGCTTTTGAAGTTTTAGTTGGCAGATATAATTTAGAAAATAAAAAGGCTCCTAGGAAAATAGAGGACTTTATTAGACACATATGAAAGAAATTACCTTTCTAATGAACTACATCATCTGTTTTCTGCATTTAACAGGGAGAACAAGGAGACCAAGGAAACCTCGGAAAAGTTGGTGAAGCAGTAAGCATGAATTCTCTTTCTGGTTTTGTTTTTAATTCTATGTTTGTTTGAGAGTGAATGAGTAATTTGTTGCACGAACTTTGTGATGAAATTTGCCTGTCTTTGAAGCTGTAGTACATTGGTTATACCTTTGTGGTCTTTCAGAATCTTACTACTTAAAGAAATTTCCCATTTTAAGCATTTTCCAGAATTAATTCTGCTCTTCTCCCAATATGTTGCATCAACATTGCAGGTGGTTATAGGAATCTTCCAAGGCACGTTCACATAAGTGAACAAGTGGTCCTTTTCCAGTTAAATTGTTCAGAGGCTACATTTAGTCTGAGATTTATTTTGCAGACTTGTTCTGTCTACTCTTCATAAAATCACAGAGCTCAAGGTGACCTTGAGGTGACACGTAGTCTGTCCTCTACTGCTTAGAGAGGATCAGTTATCTTTGTATCATGCCTGACAAATATTTGGCTAACCAGTTCTTAAAAACTCCAAGAAGAAAGGCTCTGTGACCTGCAGGGAGACCAAGGCTTCTCTATCTTTATTTTAAAAAAGTATTTCCAGTTGTGTAACCTGACTCCCTTCTGCTTGAAACAGCATTTTACATATGCTGGTTGTTATTGTGTGCCTCCTTCATTCCTTCTTTTCAGACTTAACAGTCCCAATTCACTTAGCCTTTCATGATTCCTAGATAATTTAAGTCACATTCTAACTCCTGTGTAGTCTGTTTCCAATTCATCTAAACATCTATGACTCCAGCTTACTGCCCAAACTGTTCAGAACACAGGGAGGAAAGAAAGATTGCTTCTTACAAGCATACTAGTTGCATATACATGCTGATTTTTTCTGAAGTGTGTTGTTACTCAGCTTGTGATCCACAGTCTTCAACCCTTCTTTTTTTTTTTTTTTAAGTCTTCTGCTTTCTAAAGAAAGTTTTTGAAAAATCTCTCTCAGTTCTCCCACTGTAGGTGCTTTTAAAGTTGACAATTGTCACTTAAACATACTGCCTTGAAATTCTCTACTTAATTTCATCCCCTGTCCTTTTGTACTTTTAGCTTTTGTCTGGGATATATGAGCAGATGTGATTAGCCCATGATTGAGTTACCCAAATGTTGCATAGAACATGACTAAATTGCTTTTGTTTCTTGAGCTAATGTATGCTGAGAAGAGCTACCATCTGCTGGTTTAGGCTCAGTGTTGTACTATTCCAATAAACTCTGTACAATTAGTCCAGTCAGAGTGAGCTCCCCATTGTCTGCAAATCACTAAGAAGATGTACCTCAGACTACTCATCAAATGGTTGGTTACTGTTGAAATTTTACAAACTGCTTGAAAGTTAAGTCCATCTTTGCACTCTGAAGACTGTGCTCCAGGGAAGTTATTGATACTCTTCATTTTGACTTGTAGATTGTAGAATATCTTCTGCTTTATGTACAGGTATTTTAATCAAATGAGCTTCATAGGCCCTTGATCCTACTATGTTACCTTTGTATTAT
>NW_008678162.1:52735-58809 GCF_000695815.1 Acanthisitta chloris | reverse complement strand
TCCCTTGGCATGCAGATAGAATACAAACTTCTTAATTCACAGATAAATCCACTCCCTGCTATTCAATATTGGCTCTAGTGGTATGAGTGATGACTCCAGGACGTCTCTGGAATCAAATAGTTTGAAAACCAGAAAACAGTACGAGAGCAAAGTGCAAGTGCTACCAACTGCTGGCACAGATTTTGAGATGGAGTCCAAAAGAAGGTATGGAGTAAGGCATCTGTCATTACTGATGCCTTGTGAAGTTTGTGTTACCAGACTCTTGGTGACACTAAATACAAAGAGGATTTGTACAAGGGGCACTAAACAATGTGCGATTACTGTGCAATTTATTTAATAGTAAAGGCAAAGGGAAAAATAAGTAGTAAGTCCAATGCCTAATAAAAGCCTGTGTGTTTGGCTTCTCCCTTCTATGCCCCCACCTCACCAGCCTCCCATTTTGGTTTGTCTTCAGTTTGCTGAGTATTCATTATCGTTATTGACAGAGTTTTTCAGATTACAGAATATAATGCACACTTTTAATTCCATGCTTGAAATATATGATGCTATTTTTTAGTAATGGGGAATCCATCACAGTATTCCAGTTTTCCAAGAGATAACTAGTGCATTTCCTGAATAAGCTGTCCAAAGAAGTAATTTTACAATAATAAATCCTGTAAATGCTGAATTCATAGCAAATAATGTCATGAAGGACATATGCATGTATGATATTGATACCAGAGGGTTTTACATCTGTCACTGCTGTCTGAGGTGCCAAAATGCTTATTTCTTTTCAGTAGTAGCTTTCCCATGTCATGTTCTACTTAATATCTGTTTAGAAAAATACAGGTGTCAACTCAGCACAAGCAGGAAAGTTTCAACAGCAGGAGATGGGATTGTAACACTTGGCTATTCAGTCTAGTAAGGTAGAATATGTGCTGAAATACAGCTTTGTCAATAGGCTAGAAGGCACACTGTCCAACATTTCTTAGGTCACATGAAGCTGCTGATTCTTCAGAGCACGTTTCTGCCAAAGTATTTTTGGATGCTTGTCCAGTGTGGAAACAGAGTAGACTAAATTTATTAAATGTTCAATGTGCTCGTAAGCTTAAGCAACACACATTTAGTACTAGATCAGGAATGTGCCTGAAGTCAAACCTCACAATTCCTTAACCAAGTCCTGCAACAAAAACTGTTTTTCTGGCTACAGCATATGTTGTATTTAAAGGGGAAGGTAGGCAGGTTGAAGTGGGGCTGCGTGGCTACACTGCTGTTGAGACAAAATCCTTTGGAAGTCATGCCAAAAGAAACAACCCCTTCGGCTACTGAGAAAACTCCCTTTACATTTTCGGGGGAGGAAAATATCACTTTTCTGACATGTGCAACTGGATTTTGTATGCTTAGATCAGATGCTGTGCAGTGATGGAGAGCAAATATTTGAAACAAACTTCAAGCATCTCATAAAAATGATCTGTTAAGGTGTCAGAGATGATTGGAGAAAATGATTCATTGCTTGGCTTTTATGGCACAAAATGTAACCCACCTGAACTTGAAACAGTTGTTTGCTAGGATTGCCTGGTTATGCTGGTGTTTACCCAGACTGCACCACTCTTGAATAACTAAGTGCAAGTTCATTCCTATTTCTCCTTGCCAGCTCCATTACAAAAATTCAGCCCATGGCCCAAACACTTCTGAATTAGAAATCTGACATTTATACACATTGAGACAGAGCACAAGGGTAGAACTGTCAGCTGCAGCATGTGCAACTGGAAATAAGCAAAATTCATGAACACAAATTCTGGAAAAATAATCTTCAAAAGTTGCATATCAGCAAGTTTGCCCAGTTGCAAAAAGTTTTTGAAACAGCAGAAGGAAACTGAGCTGAAAGAAAAGAAATTACAGTCCAGAAAAGTAAAAAACAGTGATGTTTAGGATGTCAGTGGCAGCTCCATAGCAGGCTGCAGATGGTCAGTCTGTGCAAGTCTGTGAAGAACAAGACAAAGCAGCAGTCAGGCCATGTGTCTAGGGGCTGGGTTGCTTTTGAGAAGAATTACCATAAAGCAATTACCACATCTCCTGCAGAGGTAAAAATTAGGCACCAGGGATACATAATTCAGAGGAATGGAAACTGCAATTCCGATTGCTTGAAGAAAAGATTAAGTGGGCTTTAACTGATGTTTTCAGGATGCTCAACAGAAGGAGTTCATCGAATTATCATGAAAAGTCTGGGCTTTGGGCATATGCAAAAGTTAATGGAAAGTCACAGGCCAAAAGATCATTGAGGAAATGCTTTTTTTTCAAAACCTGGTGAATGCATGGGGCATTGCCAAGGTTTTCAGAAGAAACTAACTTCAGCTGCTTCCAGAAACCAGCTGGTTTTGTAAGAGGTTATGTACGCTCTGTGAAGGCCTTACAGTGAATGATAATAATTATACTTTTGTGTCTATGTTGTGTTGCTTATTTTTTTCCCTGCATGACTTGCTACACCATAATTCCTTTTTTTTCTCTTGAGAAGAGTGGGGAAACAAGTTGCAATATCTAAAAGTTAGCTTTAGGAAGCTGTTGCTCATTTTTCTTGAAGGACATTTTGCTAGTAGTGTTCTTTATCAGCTAGTTTCAGCTAGAGGAATAGTACCTGCACACAGCATCTGCAGTATAGCTTCCAATGTTTGCCAGGGAGCACATCCTGCTGCCACTTCATCAGGCAGCTTTCTTTAAATGCGAGAGTTCCTCTGTATAATGCTGTCAGACAGAATTACCCTACTTTGTGCTGGTGTTACCAGAAGCAAAATTTAACTGATTTCTTTCTTTCTTAAAACTGCTGTAGATTAAGCGATGGTGCCAGTAGGCTTTGCTTTTCAAATATCAGGTAATTGAATTTTTGAGTACTTGAAAGAATTGAGTGAAATATCAGCTGCAAGGTACAAATATGGTGTGTTTCTGCTTTCATTCACCTCCTTCACTGGCAGCAGCAAATCATAGATTTTCACTCAGATTATCGCCTCTGGTTGATTCCTGAGTAACTTTCTGCACAGACAGAAAATGCCAATGAAACAGATGGCCAGATCTCAGTGTCAAAAAAAAATAGCATCTGCCTTTCACATATCATGCTTCCCAGCGTAATCCTGAGTAATGCAGCTACAGATGCCATGGTCACATCATCACATTTTTAGTACTGTGGTTATGAAGTAGGAAAATGTTTCTGAAGTTTAGAGGTGAAACCACCAGCTTGAATAATAAAAAAGGACCACCCAACCAGACTCCAGTATCACTATATGGCACACATACACCAGTTTGCACAGCTGTTAGCCAAGAGCTCCTCAGATGCCAAGGTCTAGCATGGGGCCTTTTTCTAGTCTACTTTGCATTTTGGTAATTCAAACTGAAGTGCATTAGAGAGCAAATGTAGCGTTAGTCACTACGGGACTCAAAAGTAATTAATTCAGTAATTGAACTGCCAGTAAATTGTAAGTAGTCTAGCATGAGGTTACTTTATAATCTTTATTTTGCCTTTCAGATAACCCAGATTTCTAGTGTTTCTCCTTTCTATGAGAAAATATATCCTCTAAAATTGATTCTGTTTCATTCTGTTCCCCCAAGATGAAAAACTTTTTTAAACACTCAATAATTTAAAAAGGAATTAAAATTGAAAGGGAGTTGATACAACCCGAAGCTTTATTTTTGCATGATGCAATCAGTTTGTATCCAGGTCTTGTTGGCCTAGAAGAAGGCCTTGATGAAACTAGACTGTTAATGAAGTGCCATTTTCAGAACAATTTTCCTAGTTTCTTTGTTGGTTAGCTTTAGTCAGCTGTCCCAGTGGTGTGGAGACAGAACTTTTCATCAAAACTTCAGGTTACTCTTACCTCTAAATGCAGAATGTTAACAGCTGCTCCACACAGTTCATACCTGACACTGGTACAGTAGTAAGTAAATGTTCTATATACAGGCTCTGTTGAAAGCCATTGGTTTTAAAAGCCTGGCTGTGGTTCAGCAATATACTAATTTTTTATCAGATCAAAAATAGTCACTTGAAAGCATTGTTTTTATACAAATTCACCAAAAAATATGCAACTAGCAGAGGGTTTGATTCCACAGCAGGTATTGACTGTCCATGAACCCTCCTTTCTCACAGATCAGCTGTCTTTTGTTCTACTGCAGCTGCTCAAAGCCCAAATAGCAGCCAGTGTAAACCCTGCATCATGTTTTCCACCTACTTGCTGTGTAGGCCTGATCTGGGTCACATCTGTTAGAGGCATGTGTGAACAGATCCAGTGTTCGTGTCTATGTGATACCGGGGTCCAGATGGATTGATTTTAAAACTATTTGTTAATACCATTAAGTCTGGCTTGCAAAACAGAGCTTAAGCTAATGTTTATTTTTTAGAACTTATTTTTTTTTAATTTTATGCGTTATAGAAGTATTTCTCTATCTATGAGCTGGGTATGAAACAGTAAAGGCTGGTTTTTAGAGCATCCACTCTTCTTCCTCCTCCTGTCCATCACCACTGTTGTCTTTTTAACATAGATATTTGGCTTGAAACTTCAGGGATCCTCAAGTAAATTTTGATCTGTTAAAATCAAACCTAGATGTTGGCTTGTTTTGATTTTTTGAGTACTGTGCCAATATGTATAAATTTCTTCGTGAAGTATAAAGGTGATGGACTCTTAAATAAATGTTTGAGTGTGAATCTTAAGGAGCAGGCAGAGATTATGATATTGCTGAATGCTGGATCTAAAGTGATTCAGCACAGACTCGGGTTAAATTTATTGAAAATTAATTGGAAGTAGCAAAATAATAAAAATGTCAATGCTCCAAGGTAATATTTTAAGTTTACTTATGTCGTCTAATAAAGTGAATGTTGAATAAAAATGTTTGAAAATGCTGAACTCTAAATGAGATAATACTGGATTGGAAAATTTTCAATCATCACAGAAGAACATGTTAACATACAACCAGGCAGGTAACTGCTTTCACAGGAACTTTTGGGATGAACTGAATATTCATTTCTCACTCTCAGGTTGTTCAATGGATTGCTCCATACTTGGGTTTGCATTAAGTGTACAATGTGTTTTCAATTATTCAACTGCAGTCCAGTTTCTAACACGGAGCATATGCCCTGGCAAGATGTTTTTGTCTCTCAGGCATGTGTTAGTTGTGAGAGCTGGTCTCTGATTCATTTTCCACAAAATGCTCCTGTCAAGAAGGTTTCTAAAATGCTGTTATTATGCTGTTATTGTCACTGGAGACTTTTACACAAATCCTTCCAAATGAAAGTTGACTGTTTTTTTTTTAATAAGGTGCTGATTTACTTTTTTTTTACATTTCAGGCTTTTTTTTGCTTCACTTTTCTGTTTTCTAATACACTGGCAATTTTCTCTTTGGAATCCAGCACTGCTCCCCAGAGGATTGAAGGGATGCTGGAAGACACTGGTTCAACAAATCTGCTTTGGGATGTATTCAGTCTCTTGCATAAGAAGGAAAGAGAGTTGAAACCCCCATCCAGTCCTAGTGGCTGGTCTTTTTAATAAGCCAATCCAAATCTGGGATTTAAAGAGCCACATGATCTTTAAGAAAGTCTGAAAGGAGAACATCACTTTATGGCTAATATGTTGACAGAACAAGATGTTTTGCTCTTTGTTCTCACTTTCTTTTTACTGAATGCTACTAATTGTTTTAAGGACCAAAATTATATTCCTAAGTAAACTTTTTTCCTCTCTTGCTTCTGTAAGCACTTGCCCTATTTTTTCTCAGTCTCGGACACTTGCCCTCTGTTTGGAATGAAGGGGTAGAAGAACATTTAGTTAACCTGTCATGAACTTCTTTCCTCTTCATACCTCTTGAAGTTTCTGTTGCTTTTAGGGTTTCACTGTCTTCACTTCTAGTCATCTTGACTACAATTTTGCTTTCCATACATATCCAGTTGTGCCAAGTTTCTTTTACATCTGTTGTATCAATGAAAATCCACCTTCTTAGTGCTTCTGTTGTGAATTTTCTTTACTTAACTGCTTTTTTTTCTGAGGAATAACCAGTGCATAGTAAACTTTCTATTTGACAGACAACTTTTGTCCTCCCTTGGGAGGGTGTCATAGGCT
>NW_008678162.1:25581-52696 GCF_000695815.1 Acanthisitta chloris | reverse complement strand
TCCTGCTCTTTCAGCCCAGAGCAAGCAAGTCAGGAAGACAGTACTTTTGAATTGAAAAGAGGACTTGATCAGAGGCTGTACAGTAAATGGTTCATTGCTGCTGCAATGTACAGCTCCCCATCTTTCTGATCATCAGCAACTTCAGTCCTGTGAACAGTGTGGCATTGGCTGGGAGATCTGGAGTGTCTGTGTGGAAAGAGAGTATGTCTGAGTTTCGTCTTGGCTCTGATTATGCCTTCTGTACTTTCTGGAATAAGAGAACAGAAGTGATAAGTCTTAAGCCTTTTGAAACTGTACCTCCACACCTCTTATCTTGATAAGTAAGAGTACAGGGTTATTCTTTGTCTCACAGATTTCTGCCTCATACTGAGGCTTGCTGTTGGCTGTCACTGGTAGCAGTGGTAGCTCTTGTTCTCAGAGTTCATCACAAAAAGTCCCTCATTCCTGCCAGTGACGTCTGGGCCATTGCCTCAGTGCCAATATCACCAGGACCAATCTGTGACTGCTGCCAAGCCAAGAGACATCTCAGTTCTGACATATGATACACAAGTTCCCACACCTAATATATCAGTCCAGCAGTCATAGCAATGCCTGTTTATCTCTTTCTTTCCTTCCAGAAAGTAATTTGTGCCGGTATTGTTAGCCTCAAAGGCAGCTGTATCACTGGCTCATTGCAATATATTTAAGCTGTGGGATTTCCAGAGTAGGTAGCCGTCCAAGAAAACAAGCAATCATAAAACTTTAGTTGCTTTGCACCTCTTCTGTTAAAGTATTTGAGGCCAAATTGTATTATAGATATAAAAGCTACATTTTGCTTTTTAAAAAGTAATGCTTTTTACATTTTTTTTAAAAAATCACTTAAGTGCTAGTGTAGTGCTCCTTAAGCTAGTTTCTTCCTACACACATAGAGACAGCAATGCCAATGTTTGAATTGACTGTTTTTTTCTTTTTGAAGTGTTGCAGTCATGGTACAGTTGTGTATTATGTGACTTTTAGGAGCTTCCACCTTTCTGCCATGTTCGAAGAGCAGCCATGTGATGTACTCTAGGCACTTAGTACTTTTTCTTCAAGTTCAATGTGCCATACTTTCCTCAACTGGGACCTTGCACTATAATCTATCTTTCTTTTAAGTTTCATAATAAAGGGGGTAATGCAAGCACTGAGAATAAGCTTTTTAAAAGCACTTTCTCTCATATTTCCCATCCTATATGGTGGTAATTGTTCTATCCAGTGGAAACTCAGGAGAGAGTTATTTCATTTTTGAGTGACTGAAAGGCTCTGATCCCCTGACTTCAATGACATTTGGGGCTACAACACTTGAGGGGAAAATTCTGGCAACACCTAATCCAAGATAATTTTGTTTTGACTGGATTTTACTTTGTTCCACGGAATTTATTCCCCTTGAAATTTGTGGTCAGACTGAAGCACTAGCCTACACTTTAATTTTATGTTACTACTACACCTTTAATTTCATGTTTGTGAAACTTTAAGCAGAGCAAGACTGAGCTTATTGGCAGATCTTAGGTTGTAGCATAGTATGATGATTTAATTAATGTAATTTCTTTTCTAGCAATAGTCATTTACTGTTGTTGTGTCTAGATACAGTGATCCTTCTGCATGGAAGAGGTGTCCTTACACGGATAGATCAACAGGGTGAGGACAGCTGCAGGGTATTCAATAAGGCAACGTGCTAGGTCCTGTACTAGGGCACAACAAGCCCATGCAGTGCTACAGGCTGAGAGAGGAATGGCTTGAGAGTTATTAGTCAGAAAGGGACTTAGGGGTGCTGATGGACAGCAGCTCAATATGACCCAACAGTGTGCACAGGTGGCCAAGAAAGCCAGTGGCATCTTGGCCTGTATCAAAAATAGTGTGGCCAGCAGGACTAGGGAAGGAATCATCCCCCTGTATTCTGCATTGTTGAGACCACACCTTGAGTGCTGTGTTCAGTTTTGGGCCCCTCACTTTAAAAAGGACATTGATCTAGTCCAGCAAAGGGCAATGAGGCTCATAAAAGGCCTAGAAAACGTTATACGAGGAACGGCTGAAGGAATTGGGTTTGTTTAGCCTTGAGAAGAGGCTCAGGGGTGATCTCATCTCTGTCTACAACTACCTGAAAGGAGGTTGTAGAGTGGTGTGGGATGGTCTCTCCTGTCATGTCTGCAGTGAAAGGTCTAGAGGGAACAGTCATAAGCTGAGACGGGAGATTCAGATTAGATGTTAGGAAAATATTTTTCACTGCTAGGGTGATCAGGCACTGGAATACATTGTCCAGGGAGTTAGTGGAGTCACTATCCCTAGAAGTGTTTAAGAGGTGTCTGGATCTGGTGCTGGAGGATATGGTTTAGGGGTTACAGCAAAGTGTCAACATTTGGACTTAATGATCTTAGAGGTCTCCTCCATCCTTGATGCTATTATGATGGTATGATTGACTAGAGGTTCTCTGGGATGAGGAAATGTGCCATGCTCTGTTGCTCGGGATCTGCCAGCCATGAACTAGTACAGACATCGTGCTGATAAAAGTCTGCTTTCCTTTTGTGCAGGGATCAGCTGGCTTACCTGGAGAAGCTGGGCCATCTGGAAGCCTTGGTGAAAAGGTACAATCATGTATCTGACTACTCAGCAGCAAAAAATCAGCTTTGAAAGCCATTGGGGTGATAAAATAGTGCTGAAAGATCATTTACTGACCACTGTCAGAACTAATATTCCTGTAGGTATTTCAGAGCACAAGTATATAATAAGTGGTGATCCAAATGCTGTTATTAGAGGTCTGTAACAGACATCCTTGATTTTACTTCACAGTTAACTTAGAGCTGACAGATTTGATGTCTTGCTTGTATTATGTCACTATCCACTGCTATTGGTTTAGAGGAACTGGCATAAATTATACTTGTTGTACACAGTAGTCATTGATTTTGTACTGCTATATAACAAAGACAAAAGTAGAGAGGTAAAATCTGGCTGCATTTAAAAAAGATTGTCAATTTTGTCTACTGTGCAGTAACAGTTTTGTTTATGAAAGCAAAGTTTGGCAGACTCAACTAGAATAGTATAAATAGCTTAAGCACATTTGACATGGTTTTATTTAGGTGAAGGATTTTAAAACTGGAAAACAGGAAACTATTACTGGACTGCATGTCAGCTTCAATTATAGTAAAAACATAATTGTTTGTCAGAATTATCCAGCATCATTTGTATTTCTTCCCTGCAGGGCGGAATTATTTCACCTAGAGTGGTGGCTGCTTTTAGATATGTTATTGAGAAAGTCTTAATAAAATATTAGAACTTTAATGAAAATCTGATTATCATTTATATAATATGTGAAAGGAGTACTTTAGTGGAAAGCACTGCTTGTTAAAACTAAAATTTATACAAGTCTCATATGGTTTTAATCATAATATCATCTTAGAATTTGATGCTTGTTCTTTATAATCACACTTGATGCAACAAAGATTACCTTGTGATACTGCTGCTAGTTTAGCTAGGGAGGGAAAAGGTAGTAAAAGACTAACTTATCATTAATAAATGGAAGGAACCTTCTTCATGGTGCCATAATTGTCAGTGCTATGCTGTTTCTGTAGAATTTATTGTCTTCCTCTTTTATGGATTAAATAGTACAAGGCAAATGTGCTATGTGGATTTAAATTACAAACGTATTTCCAGCATAATTACAGTATGCAACATAAAATGCAGTGTTATCCCTATGTCATGTGTGCTGTCTGCAATAAAAAGTGTGATCTTTTGCGGATAATCTACAACCAAGTCTGATATATGGGCTGGGTGTTATATGAATAAAAGGTGAAAAAGTTTGTAAGACAAGAGACCCTTCCTGTTTCCCCTACTTCAATTGCTTCTGCAGATGCTGAAGGGCTGACCTTGCTTTTAGACCTGTGCTTTCCTAACACATACTGAATAAAGGAGGGAGATGGAAAAAATTTTCTTTTTTCTTTGCTTGCTCTCCTGAATTTTATGGATTAAGGAACATAACTATAAATGTGATGCACTCAACAGAGAAGAAATGGATCTGCTGGCAGCAGTTCTCAGAGACTGATGTAGTACCAAATCTCTTCTTCAGTTTTGTAGGAAAATGGAAGACAGAGAAATTCAGTTCTATCATCTTTTCAAAATACAGGTGGGCTTGTAGGAGGAAGGAGTGCAGAAATTCAAAAGAAGCTTAAAAAGGTCTTTGCACAGTTTCTGAAGGGCAGTCCCTGAACCAGTAGTGTTATGCACTGCCAGGTGTGCTCACTGGACATGGAATGAGTCAAGGAAAGAGCACTCATTGTTATTTTCTTCTCTTTTTTTCTTTTTTTTCTTCTTTTTTTCTTCCTTGTTTTTTTCTTTTTTTCCCTTCTTTTTTTTTTCTTTTTTTTTTTTTTTTTTTCTGTTAAAGGGAGATAGAGGCAGTCCAGGACCAGTAGGTCCTCCTGGAGAAAAGGGTGTCATGGTAAGTTATAAGTAATGTATAAGTATGTTACCTATAAAGGCACTTGACTCTCCAAAAGAGTAATAAATTCTCACCCTTCTGACTGTGCAAGACTTATGGACAAGAGTAGTACTTATGATGGGTAGGTCCTACAAAGTTTCACCTAACAGCTTTATCCCTTCTGTGGCTGTGATACTGCAAAATGATCTGCTGAATGAAACAGAGGAGTAACTGCATTTTTGTAAAATGGCTTTAAGCAGCCTTACACAAAAAATTAAAGGAGGGAAAGAAAAATAACAAACTCCTGTGTATCTGGGGTAACCAAGGTTAATCTAATAGATAGACTAGTAACTAGCATCACCTCTAATTCCACTGCCCAGTAGTACCTAAAAAGCTCCTGGGCACTACTCTTGTGAGAGGACTGGCTTCCTGACAGCACCACTTGTCCCAAATCTGTATGCAGCATTTCATGCAGCATTTCACAGGCTACTGTCAGGTTAACTTGTTGGAGTACAGAAATGAGACTGTACACATGTGCCCATGTTTGCATTCATGTTGAAGTTCTTGAGAAAAAGTGTTTCTTAGGGCTTCATTGTGTGTTGTATGTGCATTGTGTGTTGTGTGTGCATGTACATTGAGGGCTCCAGAATGTATAGAGAGAACTTAAAGATTTAACTGTGAGGAGATGACAGTGAGTTTATTACTACATGCTGCAGCCTGCACCATCTGACATTGGTGTGGTCAGCCAGGGTGAAATCTCAGTGGCCTGACATAGGATCTGCAGATGTGGGCCTGAGCATGGTGCAGTGGGTAATATTCTTGCCATGGAAATGGACATTGTTATTGAGCATTTGAATTAGTTACTCTTTGGACATCCTTTGGCAAAGAAGAGAGCAAGTACCCTCAGGCTACAGACCGACTTAATGACCCATGCAGCAGGAGCCAATGATTTTTTGAAGCATTCTGTATTTCATTAAATCTCTTTAATCTAGATTTGCCTTCAACCAGCTGTTTCTGATCCATGAAACCAAATCTTATTACTTAGATTAATAAATGAGGATTTATTAATATAGGATACAATCTTATTAACTACTTTTTAAAAACTGTTAATAATGCTTACAGCCATAGGTAAATCCACTTAAGTCATAGCACTGAAAACTTTTCCCAGTAGTAAGTCATTGTAGTCCTCAGACAAGAGTTGTTCTTGCCATTTTGTCTTGGCTAGCTCTGCCCACTCAAGTATATGTTGGTTTTCTGTTCCCACTGTCACAGCCTTCACGAGAGGATTTGAAATCCAGTTAAAACTCAGCATCTTTAATTTCAGTACGTCCCTGCCAGCTCAACCCTGTATGAGGGAAAACATCTTAGGTTGCTGCAATGATTATTGGGATATATCCAAATAAATATCTAGTTTTTAAACAAAATTATGGAATAAATTTTGCAAGATTAAATGTTTTATGAACTTAGCTCCAGTTTTTCAGGTATGTAACTGGATTTATTATTGTTGTTATGTTAACAATTTTGATAAAACTGTTTTATCTTTTCTGTATTTATTTTAATTCTAGGGGTACTCAGGACCTCCAGGAGGCCCTGGACCTGTGGGGCCAGAGGGTTTACCTGTAGGTATAGAATGATGCTATGGTTTGTCATAAAATGTATCATTTTCAAATTGTCTTTTTGCTATGCTGAAGCTAAGAATGGTTTCTAATTTGTACTGCAGTCTATAAAACTGTCATGAAAATTTACTCATCAGACACAAAGTCTGTCCACCTGCTCATTACCAGGATGATCCATGAGAGATGGGAAAAGTAATTATATCATTTACTCATCCATTTAAAAATCACTTGGTTGAGACAAGTAGAGGAATATAATTTTTTAAGGATGGTTAATAATTGCCTAACATTTTTTAAAATTCATTGATGCCTAATATAATTTAAGTATATTTGTTATGTGTTTATCTTCATCATTACTCAAAAATAAATTATATTCTAATTTGCTGGGTATAATTGTGTTCTAATTTTGTCTACTATGGGTCTTCAGTATGGACAAAAACCTTTCATCACAAATTATTTGTGGATTGTTAACATAATGTTGCTGAAATATAAGTATCGTTTAGAAATTTTGGGATGAGTAAGAGAGGAGTAAGTTATCCAACAGGCACATCATGATTTCTTATCAGAACAAAGTTACATAGAGTCTCTTATTTAGATTTTTTTTAGATAAATTATATTAACACAATTAATTGAATTTGAACCATGGGTGAAAGTGATTGATTTGCATTCGTTGCATTGATTGTTGCTTAAGGCACATGAGCATTGTAATTTTCTGAAATCTCTGTATAGAAGAGAATGAATAATAAGCTTGTTTAACACGCAGGGACCTTCAGGGGCACGAGGACCACCAGGGCCACCAGGACCTAAGGGAAGAAGAGTAAGTAATATTGATCTTTCATGTTACTTAGAGCAGAGAGTAGTGTATTGCAAGTATGATTCTGATATGTAACCCATGTACAGAACACAGAATCACAGAATCAGTTAGTTTGCAAGGGACCACAATGGGTCACCTTGTCCAACCTTCCAACTCAAGTAGGGCCATCCTAAAGCACATGGCTCAGGATTGTGTCCAGATGGTTCTTGAACACCTCCAGTGAGGGAGAATTCACAGCCTCTCCGGGCAATCTGTTCCAGGGCTCAGTGACTGCCCAGTAAAGAAGTTCTTCCTCATATTCAGGTGGGTCCTAAGCATCAGGTTTTGTCTGTTACCTCCTGTTTTATTGGTTGGCACCACTGAGAAGAGTCTGGGTCCATCATCGTGGCACTGAAGACACTGAGAATTTTGCCTGCTCTCAAGATCAAAATATCAGGCCCGAAGTGAAATCTCATGTAAGGAAAATATCTGAGGTGCCCTGAAACCTAGAGTTTCTCGTCACTGGATTCAGGAAGAGAAGTGTCAGAACCCTGAACTCTGTGTGGCAGGCATCAGGAAAATGCATGCCACAGTCACATACAGAAGTTAAATGGAAGCATATGGAAATTCCCCTTCCTTGTCTACTGAAACAAGAAAGTATCCCATCTTCACAGCTGGAATCTGTGGGAAGTCTTAGAAGCACTGACCCTCTGCTTCTGTACTGTCACAGAGTAGAATTCCTTCACTTCATTAATTCTGGACCTTTCAGCAGTGGGTTTACATCCAAGATTACCCAGCAGCCTAGTTCTGTCTGAGAGTATCCAGCTGTTCACTCTCCAGTACACCCAGGAGTTCTGGCCAGCTGAAGGCAGGCTGTCTAGGAGTCTGTGGAGCATCTCACTCCCAGGGGATTTGAGGGAATATGGCACTAAGCATAGTGCTAGCACATTTCTCAGCTCATGCTTGAGACTTGATGCGCTTATCTGGAATCATGTAGAAGGTTGGGTCCTTTTATGACCCACACTTTATTTTTTACTGTTAATATCATGGAAAACAGAGGGAGTTTTGTAGATACTTTGATGGCAGAATGACAGTCTGGGGGTGGGAATATCTGTATGTAAGAGAAGGAATTTCTCTCTGTGACCAGAAGGAAGAAATACATTAGTCTAGAAGACTGGCAGTGTAAGCAGCCATGAAGTCATTGTCACATGATTTTTGGTTGTTCTTGTTTGCTAATGTGTGAAAGTAAACCAAAATGTCAGCGTCTGGTTCTGCTTACTAGCAAGATTATGGAGTTCATACCATAATCTTGGACTAATACAATGGTAACTTTTAGTTTGAGAGGAAGAGATCCTATATTATTAGATTTGTTTAATGAGTGAGGCCTAAGTAAAATTTCCAATAGGTGCTAAATTTCTTAGCAGTTAGTATTCTTCAGGTTGATGTTTGGTGTTTTAGAGCTCAAAAGCAGTAATTTTTCTGCTCTTACTTTCCTGGAATGCAGCTCATGGAATTTAGTTTTGAAAATGCAGAAAATTTGCTGTAAATTTGGGGTCAGGCAACAGCAACATATGTCTCTAGCAGCCACTAGGGTTGTCTCTGCTTCAGTTGTGTCTGTAGAAGACCTCAATTGAAGAACCTCAATTACCTAAGGACATCTCTGCTTAGTTCTAAGCGATATCTTTGATACTTCTTACAGCAGGGAATATGGAACCTAGAAAACTGTGCACTTCAGAGTGATGTGAAACAAGTGTCCAACGTGCTTGGTGGTACATCCACAGCTGAATGTGTTTATCTGTCTTAATTGTTCAAAGGAAGTGATACTCAGTTTTTGTCATTTTCTAATAGTCTTCCATGTCAACCACCAAAAAAGAGAAGTAGCTACATAGTGTGTTTATGTTTTCACTCTTACAGCATTTAGGAGGCAGGATGAGAAAGAATGAAAAGAGTTAATTGCTGCTTTTTGCCCTCTTAGATGAACTTTTTCACAGCTTATCATCTTACGAGTTTTCAATGTAAAATGTTCCATCTTAGAAACAAAGCTGAACCTATGCCAAAGGAATAAGTAGTAGCAATTGTTTGGCAGCCCTTACTCCCCAGCTCTGTTGCAACCTAATTTAAATAACAGCAGGCAAATCAACTGTATCTCTCATAGTAAGAAATTGTCCAAGCCAATTAATCTGTGCCAGTAATGAGTCACACCATGCTATTTATAGGAATGTTATGGTGTGCTTTTGTTAGGATATTAAATTGCCTTTCCCTTGGATCCCTATCCTTTATTCTGTGGCTGGCTAAAGGTAGACTGAAGACAGACATGGCCCAGAGGATCATGTTTGTTTCTGTTACTTTGTTTTCAGTTCAAAATGATATAGCAGAAGGTTGGTGTTTTGAATGGTAGACTTTTTCACTTAATTATTAGTGATCAAATCAGTTGTCATGGGATGTCAATGTGAACTCCACTGAAATGGAGATCTGTGTGACTAGCAGAAAGGTTTTAGTGTTATGTGCATGACTAAAAATCTTGTGCAGACCCCTGACAAGCTCACTTTTCATACTACAAACTGGGACCCTCTTTGTGATTAAAAGAAAGTAACAAGTGTTCAAAGAATTTATCTGGTAGTTATAAATGATAGAAGATAAAACCTAGAAAGAAATTTCTTTACTACACAAATCTGTTAAATGAAAGCAAGTCCTTTTTTCTCCTTGAATATTTCATCTTGAGATTCTATCCCCTGACTATCCCTGTGGAGGATGCACGAAGAGAAATGAAAGGTCACATATCTAAAATGTCTGCGAAACACTAAAACTATCCTGTAACTGCTCAACTTAGTGCTCTCAATTTCACTGATCCTATGTTGCCCTAGGTAATTCTGCCACAGTTCCTCTCCCTCTCTATTCCCCCAGCTAAATGACTGTCCTCACTCCATCTCAACGCTTCCCCTTGTCCCTTTTCCTTCTGTTCTTTGGGACATTTCAGATCAGGGGACACAAGACCTGCTTCATTTGCCTTGAATTTTTATCTCAACCCATTTTGTGTGCATTATAGATAGCAGATACAGAAAAAGTGCAGGGCAGTAGCCTGACATTCATTTGATCAAGATGTTTAGCTTTCTTTTAAATTATGCTATATAATGATTCAATAATTGGGTTACATAATTACATAATCTAAACATAAGGCCCAGTCTAAATGTTTTTATAAAGGCCTCCATCACCTTTGAAAACACCATTAGTGTTTTGTTTCTGATCTCGAGCACATTGAAGTCATCAGATTTTTCCCCCAGATTTCAGTATTCTTTGGTTTGGGATCTTTCTCATTGAGTGCCATGTGGTAGCCCAGAGTGTCATCTTCTGTAACCTCTTTACTCCTCTAGCTTAAAAAAATGTGTAAATACTTAGTCCTAGCTTACACCAAAACAGGAAAGGTAGCCAGATTAAGTCAAGGATTGCCTCAAAAAGCTGTGTCCCAAACTACAGAGCTATCAAAAGTATTCAGACAGCTTTTCCTGCCTGCCCTTCTTCCTTTTCCTGTGGTTTTTGTGCTCTCTCATGCTGGCCAGAAGTAGCAGTGCTGAAATGTTGACAAGATAAATTCTCGTGGGATATTTTTGGCTCTGCCAGGAGTTGTAATTATATATCAGCTCACAGGAAAGGCCTGTTCTTGAGAGGTGTCTGTTTCAGGAGAAAAACCTAAATGAATCTGGATACACACTTCCTATGTTACCAGTCAGTCATGTTCAGTTTTGGCCCAGAGATTACATGTGTGTTCACCATAAGTTCTGACAGAGGTTTTGATGTGGATCAGTAAGTCCAAGTCAGAGACAACAGAATTCTGGTATGTTTTTTCTCAAAATATTCAAGAGAGATATGGAAGTTAGATATTTTTGAGGGGAAAGTAATCTAAATTAAATCAGATGTGCTTCCAAGCAAGTAATTTTGCAAGTCCCTGTTACTGCAACAGTATTACAACTCTATGAAAATCAGTCATGATTGCATGCCCTTCACTATAAACCTTGACCCAAGATATAAGGTTCTCTACAACTCAGAAATGCACCATAAAAAAATAGATTATTTTCCTCTAGGCACTGCCATAGCAGTGCACTGGTTCCCTCTGATGCCAGCCTAGCCCACATACCACCAGAAGAGCTGTTATGTCTCATCCTCCCACTGCATACTGCTGTAAAGAGCCTGGCTCTGTCTTGATACTTATCTAGCTCTTGCTTTGAAGTGATCATTGGTTTTAAGTTGTTCTTAACTGGTTTTAATTCAATGTTCCATACCTAAACAGTCATGATTTTTAGAACTATGGAAATAGCCTCCTAAGTCAGAATGGATAAACTAATCTTTTCTATTTTGTTCATAACCTTTTTAAAGATTTTTCATTTACTTGTAAGCGAATGGATTTAGATTTCCAATCTTAAATAATAATTTATAATGTTTTGGCAATAGGTATTTGCTATATTATTTAACAATAATGTAACAGGTTATCTTTGTTCATCTATTGATTATGCAAATCAATTTACTAGAGACATTTTGGTCTAACAGTTTGCAGTTATAAATTGCTTTTATTCTTGCCTCAGACTGATTTGCTAATGCAAGAACTTTATCTGCTTGTTTTAAACTCTTACTAGCAAGAAGAATTTTTATATGCACAAGTTATAATATGCTCAAAAGCAAGCACTCCATATAAGTAGTGCTCATCTCAATTCTTCTAAATATGTGTTTGTTGCACGCATTCAAAGTGGATGAAAAAGCAGAAAATACCACCCTGCAAGCTGGCTCCAAGAGACACATTTTGTTTACATACTTTTAAAAAAAAATCTTTCATCTTAAATTCATAATTTGGCAAACCAGAAACTTACTTTGAAGCTTTGTTTTGCACTTAACATACAATGAAAACTGGATTTCATGCTAACAGAATGTTTCTCCTCTCCTAAAGCTTATGTAGCATCTCCTTGCTGATAACCAAAAATAATGCATAATTAGTATTTCAAATCACTTGTTCAATATTCAGGGGCCAAGAGGTCTGGATGGTCCTCCAGGAGAAATGGGAACAGAAGGCATTAAGGTGAGTGCTTGCATTGCTCAGTACTATACAAAACACTGACACAGACCACAACTGATACAAGAAAACAAGCAAACAAAAAACCAACCCAGCACGGTAGAAGGCACAGAGTTCCATTTCATCCAGGAGGAGATTTGAATATTTCTGCCTTTTTCTGGTATTTTCTCATTATATTATGAGTCCATCTAAGCTTGAATCTGCACTTCCCGCAGAGTTACCCAGCATTTAAATTGACAGCAACTGCATGCAGCTTATCTAGCAAGTGCACATAGAATTCACACTTTTTTGTTTATTTATCAGGGAGAAAGAGGTGATCCAGGAAGGAAAGGAGTCCCTGGGCTCATTGTAAGTATCAGATCCAATCTTTGCAGTAAGCGTTAACACAGTAATTACTAATTTCTGAGCTGTGTATGGAAATTACCTAAAGACAACATCGTCTTTCCTTATTTCTCTTTGACCAGGGTAAAGCTGGAAATCCAGGAGAAAGAGGAGATCAGGGTGCACTTGTGAGTATGAAATTCTCTAGTACTTCTACAAAAAAAAAATTCCACAAAATCTCAAACTTTGTTTGACACTGAGACATGAAGAAATTTTTCTGCTTGAGACCAGCTGGAAACCCCTGACAGTGCAGTTCGCATTTATTTGTACAAAGAATCAAGGACAGAAGTGAGGGCAAATGTGGCATGATCTAGTCTGCTACAAGACCAGTGTTTTCATGGATGGTGGTTCACAGAATACAATATGATAGCAAATTGCTGCAGAAGAAATGGCCATTGTGGTTACTAGTGAGGTCTTAGAAGTTTCTTTGGGGTTTTTTTTGTAGTGTTGTTGTAGTTCTAATGATGAAAGTCATTGCAGCATAGAAAAGTAATTCTTTGATAGATTTTGGAGTAGATGTGTGCTATCAATGTAGACATAAATATAGAAAAGTGTGGAATGTATATCACATATATATGAGAAAATTCCTCCTTTCTATTTGAGATTTTCTTTTACAAAGAAGGCTGCCAGGCAGTCCAAATTGTATTGGATTTTCAACAAAGAAGGAAGCAGAAAATTAGAAACAAAGCAATAATGGTAGTGGTTTTGTGTTGCAGTTGAGACTCAAAATGTTGGTTGTTACTGTTATTCTCTTGCCTTTTCTGCTCAGACTTAGGAGCTTGTTGCCTCTCACCTTCGACACGATGGGTTTGCATTTCCTCTTCATTCCCTAGAACGTTTAGATTTATTTATATATAGAAATGAACGAAGCAAAACTTCATTAGAGTTGAAATTATGTGAAATAATGTATTTATTGCAAAGTACAAGATACTGCTCTATTACTTTTGTGGCTACAGTTTCTAGAAGAGAGTGTGAGACAGAAATGCTGAGACAACTGAGCAGAAAGAAAAGTGGGCTGTGAACGTTACTGATGATCTCAAATACAGCTTGTAGGGCAGTCTCTGCCCACAAACAGCACAGGGTGCTAAGGAGAGTGATGAAGAACAGGTAAATGGTGGGTCAGCTAAGATCCATTCGTGTGTAAAAGACACTGAGGAAGGATTTATTCAGGACTTCCTCACCTGCCACAGGAGCTAGTGATGTGACAGTGCACATCAACCAGAAGAAAAGGCTGCACATATTTCTTGGATGTTTCTGCGTAAGTTACTGTGTGAGCAGAAATAAGAGAGGAAGTGACTGTTCAAAGAATACGAAACAGCTTGTTTCCAATGATTTATTTTATTTTATTGTTCCAGGGTTTGCTTGGGCCTCCTGGAGCCACAGGAGACAGGGGACCAACGGGAGAGCCAGTAAGTTGATCCTTATGCCTGCTTAAAAGTTTTTCCACATATTATATGAACTCCCTGGCAATTCAGGCTCTGTTTTAGCAAGATTCAGTATTGCCAGCTGTGGTTAGGTAGGAATTGTGGGGCAGTTGTTCCAAAACTGCAGAGCTAGAGTCTGCCTCCCTTGCTTAGCTTAACTTGTTCATAAGGAGACACGTTAATCATGTTGGGAAACACTGTAGTAAGGGATGCACAGCATAAGAGAGAAGCATGACAGAATCTGGATCACAGTGTTATGTGGCTCTATGCCACGTTGAGGTAGATATCTGTGTTATGTATTATGCATATATATGTGCCAATACTAGTTGTATCTTTTAGGCAAATTTTAGGATAGTTACTCAGGAACTCAGGGACCACATCTATTTGGCAGGTTAAATTTTCAACAAAAAGAGAGACTGTTGCAATAAACCTCAGACATTCCTCTGCTGGATGGATTCTTGTTACGTTTTCAAAGTCATGCTCACTTTCATGTGGATAATATTGTTATAGAAGATCATGCAGGATCTGCAGCAAATATATGCAAAGTGCTGCAAGATGTAACCATGACAGGAATAGTCTTTCAGCACCATCTCTGGGAGTAAATGAGATTAACTACAGTGAAAGAACCTGTGCTGTCCTAGTGGGACTTGGGAGAAGGCTGACATTTTACAGTGCAGAAATCTAACAGAGTTGTCAAGAATTGTGTATTTTCATTGCTTCTGGAAAGTAATTTTGCACATTAAATGGCACATGAGTAATTTAAAGCTTGAAAGTGAACTGTTGATCTAAATTATATTACTTTTAGTAAATTATTATTTCTTCTAATATTATTTCTACTAATCATAGGCTGACATGCTTACAGAAAGTCATTGCACGTTTTTGGGGGCTAGAGAAACACCAACAATTATTTTGGTTAATTTTCTTTCGGATACAATTGCCTATTTAACTTGAGCTGCCAGCTTGTAGGAGTGATAAAATGTTTCACAGAAAATGTCTCACAGAAAATGTATTTTCTAATTGTTATTATTGTATTCCTGTTACTTTGTCTCTTTCATTTATTGTATCTTTTCTTCATGTTGCAACATCTGAGAGCCTTACAATGCAAGGTTTGTATGTCAAATTCCTGCAATTTTTGGTCAAGTTTGAATTTTCCTTTCTATAGAATGACCATCAGCCTTATCTAATCTAAGTAGTGTACTCTTGAGCAACCTATATTTCTGATGTACCCATCATCACAGAATCTACATATGCAGAGTCAGAAGTAAGAAAAAGTCATCTTGTGAACAGGGTACCTTTTCTATCAAGTGCTGAAGGAGTGAAATATCTTTGGGAAATGGTCTGTGGAGCTAGAAAGAAGTGATAAAATGACACAAGATGTTACTGATTGAAACACGTGGCTCTTTTTTTAGCTGCCCTGTCAAGCAGCTTGATTTCATCTTCTGTCAGCCAGTCACTGTGTGACCCAGCTGCTGTCACTACTGCACAGAGCAGAAAAACCCTGAGTTGTTGCTGGAGGAGCAGAAAAACATAAGCAATTAGAACTATGTATATTAACAGGCTTGATCTAAATTACACTTGAACTTTATCTATTTGTCAGGCATTTCAGTAAAACCCCTCTTTGCAAATTACCTGATGGTAATGGTTATAAAGAATCCCTATACTGCTATAAACTTTTGGCATCTGAAAGTCTTGGGAGAAAGATACATTACCAATCTCACAGCCTTAGTTCCATGGTAATGTGAAGAAATACTTGAGTTGTGAATCAAGCTTAAGCTTTGTGACACTTGCCTAGTGGAATTCCATGGAGTTGCTGCAAATGAAAATCATTTCATTTAGTTTAGTGAATTCTCAGTGGGAAGTTAACTGCAGTTTTAGTTGCTCGTACTCAAACGATGCTATAGGGTAAAATGTATGCATCTGCTGAAATTCTGTCAGTAATATGCAGTTTACATTTCTGTTACAAGGAAAGAAAATACTTACATTATTGCTGCCAAGTCATGAGGAGGAGCAAAACCATATGCACAGTCTGTAAGAGGAAGTGAAACAAGAGTAAATATTTGTTTAAAAGGCTTTTATCATAAATATGGGTAGCAGCATCTTTCTTTTACGTGAGAATAGTAGGTCAACAAAATGTTTTGAATTTAGAATGTATGAGATGAGTCCCAAAGGAGTAAATGGATACAACTTTCACAAAGTTCAACGAGTGGTTACACCCAGAGGGCTGATTTGTCTTGACATACATTCATAGTAGCTATAGAATTAGCTGTAAGCTCTTACAGGCAACTTCTGCCCCTCAGGACGCAAATCCTACTCTGAGCCCAGATCTTACATGTGCAGAGAATTTGAAGATGCTGCTTTGGGAAACAATTCCTATGTGTTTCTGCAGTAAACTTATTACTTACTTGTAAGGTTTATAATAAAATGCTCATGGTATAGTTACTAATATTATCAGAAAGTCTCCAGCCTTTTGTCAGTTACACCTCAGTGACTGTTCTGCACAAATGCTGCTAAATCCATGGTGAAGCACACAGTAGTTGTTTTCAGTTAATTCCATACCAGACTGTAGGATTTTCCACAAAGCAAACCAGACAGTCTAACAAACCTTAATTAAACAAAGTCTCAGTTAATCAAGAGGAGAGCTTAGTTCAGATAATAATTTATATTTGGTCTAAAAGAAAAGACATCTGTGGTATTATTTGAAATCTGTTATTTCAGTGTGTCAAGGTTGACAATGAGGTCTTCAGATAATGCCATCATGGGGCTTTGATACACTTGGATGCAGGAGGAATAACAACAAAATCCACTTTAAGCCAACTGGAAGAGTTGAAAGAGACAAATTGAAGACTATACAATATAATTTAATGTTAATTGAATGATGCATCCAAAATTTTGTTTAATGCCAGGGTCCAAGAGGACAACCAGGGGATGCTGGCCCCATTGGAGAAATGGGTTTTGAGGTGAGCTTTATCTCATTTACATAGCAATTACAAACACTCAAACAACTGATTAAGCCTGGACAACGTGCTTAGAAATTATTTTTTATTACCTGCAGCTGACTTGAATACCATGAGCTACTGAGAGAATCTTACTTAGAGCTTTTACCAAAAAAATAGTCTAAAATAAGTAGCTTTTTCTGTTGTGAGCACTGTCTTTAAGCATACGTTCATGATATCTGCACACGGAAGGTGAATGTTAATTGAGAAAAAAACTTTTATTTTTTTTTGAAAGCACCATTCTCCTTGCAGTTAGACAGTAAAGCAACATTAATCATATGTCCTTGCAAACTGTAGATGAAGCAGCTGCAGACAGACTTCTTACTAACTTCTGCTTCTGTTTTTTGCTCTGTTTTTAATATGTCATTGAAAGAAATGTGACAAATGTATTAGCTACATTTGTAATGAAGTACCTGAGGGATGAGCTCACTCAGAGCAGAAGGGATTTGGCTTACTCAAAGAAACATACTTCCTTGGTCACCCAAAATCCAGTCTTTTGACTGACTATTAAAAGAATGTGTGTATGTAAACTTGACAAGAAGCAGTCTGATACCATTACCTCTTCAAGGACTGAAACCTCCATAAAGGGCTCTGTTCTCCAAAGGTTGTATCTACTTGGCTTCAAGCCTAAATAGTGATTAAGTTGCTGGTCAGATTTACAAAAGATAGATGCTTGCTCAGCCTGCTTGTAATTTATGATGAAAGGTACAGGCTTAGTTGTACTGCTGAGTCTTCAATGTGTTCCTGACCCACAATGCAGTTCTGAACTCATCCTATACCATCCTTTCTTTTTCTGTTGAGGTCTAGAAAGAACAAGGAACTGTATTGTCTCGAGTTGATTTTTCAGACATGCATCTTTCCCAGTGTCTCATGCCATTCTGCTTCAATTTGGCTGTATTATTTAGTTGTTACAAAATTATTATTGGTGACCATGTGTAACAATAGCTCTCGCACCATGCAGGGACCTCCTGGCCCTGAGGGAGAGCCTGGGCTGCAGGGGGAACCAGGAGCAAAGGTAAATGTTGAAATTATTCTCTTTTGTGCTGTTTGAATTTGCATAAAGGAAAATCAGAGGGATCTGATTAATTAGCCAGGTAGGTAGTGATACAGGGAGTGAACCATTAAGAAATATTGTTACTGTCTTGATGGCTGCATTATCTGTAAATGCTGTTACTGACAGGAATATTGTCCTTTAAAATCCAATTATTTTCCTTGTGATGTTCCAGGGAGACATTGGACCAGCTGGGAAGGCTGGAGAACCAGGTGACCAAGGTTTAAGGGTAAGCTGTGGGTGCAAATCTTCTTCCAAAGCTGTAAATATGTTACAAATGAAATTCAGGTTGAGAAATCTTGATTTGTCAGAATAATTCAATAAGAATTTGCTAATTTTTCTAATACCTTTTTTTAACTAAAAAAAGCGCTATTGTAGCAAGTAAAAGAGTAGGGATTGGGGAACGGTGGCTTGAGAACTGCTCAGCAGAAAGGGACCTGGGGGTGCTGGTCAACAGCATCTGGATATGAGCCAGCAGTGTGCCCATGTGGCCAGGATGCTAGGTTAATCGTTGGACTAGATGATCCTGATGGTTGCTTTCAACCTTGATGATTCTGTGATTATAATGTTGAAAAATTTCTAAGAGTTTCACATCTTTTGGTTAAAGGTAGGACTCCATGATCTTGGATGTCTTTTCCAGCCCTAATGATTCTATGTCATGGGGAGATAATGAGAATATTACAGCCTCAGCGGAGCAGATTATCTCTATGTACCACCATCTAAAGCAGCTGATTTGCTTCTGGTGCTCTGGACAGCTCATTTGGCACTTGATTTTGCAAAGCATATGTGCCTCTCCTTATTCTGCCAGTGCAGATTTTATCCAGGATGCTTTTAAAAGAACATAAACTATATCCTTTCAGACTTGAGTCTTACCACTGAGCCCTCTTATTCCATTAGCTCCTTGCTGTCATCTTTGCCTCCTGCCCAAAATCTCCAACGAGGTGCTTTCCATAATTCTCCCTGTCCTCAGAGAAGGGTAACTCATGGTACTGGTCCACAGTGGGTGCTCTGGACTGAACCATACCACTATATCTGAAATACCATGTCATTAGTATAGGGCAGCTCATATTTGCATTTATGCTATCTGCATCAAAAGTTGAAAATTACCAGTATCTTTATGTGTGAGAAAGGCAAATATTCTAAAATGCCATGGTGCTGATACTGTTGGCAAATGGTAAGTTTTTCATGGCTCTATACTAAGTTAATAAATATACCAATATATTAGTTATCAACATAAACATGGAAGTTTCAGGACAGAATAGGTATATTTTTGAGGTTACTGTAATTCCATGTTGTATACTCTGAACCCAAACACTCTCAGTACCACTGTCTAAATCTCCAGTGTTCTATGGACATAATATTGCCTCATTTTTCTAATGTTGATCATGTTTTATGTTTTTTTCTGCTGGAGATTCATGGGCTGTGACACTGAAGATAAATAAACTGTAACTGCAATATAAAAGTTGTCCAAAAGATAATAAGCAAGTGTAAAACTAGTATGAGTTCTTCCAAGGCAATATTTCTCTGTCAAGTAATGTAGGCAGTAACTTTGTTTTCAACTGCTCCTTTCCATAAGGGTGAACCAGGACCTCCAGGAGAAGATGGTGTTCAAGGAAAAGATGGCCCAAAGGTACATTAAGTTTTTGCAGCAGCTGTAAAGCAGTAATATTAGCTTAAGGACCCAAATCTCCTTTTTTTAATCCTGTTTCACCAGGTCAACAGAGCCCAGTTGAGTACACTTAGTTTTAACATAGGAGGTCCCATATATTATAGGCTTCCCTATGCTGTTTAGGTACATCTCTACCCTGCAAGGGCTGCAAAGTTGAACAGCTTGACAAAGAAATGCAAGCTGGAGAGCCAAGTACAGCTTATTTCTGTGGTGACTAAGATGCTGGAGAGAGCAAGGCTGCTCTGCTCCCTGAATTGGATCAGTGATGTGCCAGAGACTGTGGCAGGTGCCAGGACAGGAGATGTCACAGAGGACAACCTCAGATACTTGGCAATGGATGAGGCAAAATGTAGCTGTGGGAGTGTATGAATGAGATAGAAAGGACTTTACCCTAACTTTGAGCCTGATCTGAATTTGGCTGGTAAGATTCACATCAGTTTTAGTGTGTGTTTTGTCAAACGCAAAGATTCAGAATACTCTTTTCTCAAGAATAAGTAATTCTGTAACAGCAGTTTGATTAAGCTTTTTTTTAATTTTATTTTTCCTCTCCAGGGAGACCCTGGAGACCAGGGACTTGCTGGAGAATGTGGTGAAAAAGGAGAGATGGGGTTACCAGGAATTGCTGGGCCCCCTGGTGAACCTGGCGTAATGGGCAGTCCTGTAAGTGTTCTCAGGCTGAAGTGGAGTTTTTGTTCATTTGCTTTTTGTAAGCAAATTTAATTTTCATTTCTTCCTTTATTTTTGACTTTCTGATTATTTTTTTTTTGCAGTTAGAGATGACCATCTTTAAATAAGTTTCTTATGTGGTTCAGTTTTTCAGGATTGGTAGAGAGGGGAGACAAATGCTTTTCCTATCTTAAATCTGTGACGTCTTAGCAAATAGTGATTCCTCACCACTTGTCATCCAGACACACATACCACACAACTTGGAGCCTCCCACTACTTCAGATCTCTCCTCTCTAAACAACCTTCTGTCATTAGTCTCTATCCTCACCTTCATTTGGAGTATGTGAGAAATCCCAAAGTTCTTTCAATTTAAAAAATACACAAAGAAGTTGGCAAGGGGCATATACTACCATAAATTTTAAGACCTTGTGTTGCTTTGTATCACTTTTTCCTAGTTGTGGCTTTGTTTACTGTCCCAGGGCTATCTAGTTTTTAGTTTAGATTTAAAATTTCTTGGGGCAAAGAACCATTTTGTCACTTTGTAAATGATGAAGTGTTAGACCTTAGAGCACACAAGTTTTGACTCCAGTGTAAGATTTTGTGCCAAAGTTCTTACCACATACATGCTTAGCTGTCATTCATTTTTAATAAAACAAAAAAAACAAAAGTCTAAAAATAGCCTTTCTAGAAAAAGTGATATCCTGAACATTGAGGTTTCTTTAGTTACAAAATTCTTGCAGCATAGACACCAACAGCCCAGGATTTCATAAAGTGCTGCTGTGGATTACAGAGCCCAGAGCCTTCTCTGGTAAGGAATACAAGTCAGGTCAAAAGTGATGTAAAACCAGTATCACATGATAGATATTGGATAATCCAGAGTTTTCCTGCTGTTGATCCCTAATCAGTTGGATGTCCTGCCTGTCCTAGCAGGGGTATTTTTACACTGCTGCCAAGGTGCTGTAAAGACAATATTATGGATGCTGTCCATCCTATGCTGGAACTGCCTTCCAGAAATGAGGGTCTATCATGCTGGGCAGCACTACTTTGGATGGTAATGCTGTGCTGTGGTGTGATGGCATGTTCTTAGTGGACCTTCTCTTCTTACCTTGTCAATCACCCTGTCATGAGGCATACATTATAAAAGGTAAGGAGAGAGTAGAGAACGAATCTCATGTTTCCATTTTGTTTTTAAAAGATATCAATTCTTCAGGTATATTGAAAGAAATGACAGATAGTTAACCATAGATGTATTGAGAGAAATGGCAGCAAGCATACACAGATCAAACAGTAGAAAAGCAATGGCATTCGTAGTCAGCATTGTTAGATCAGTTTGTGTATTTGTTCTGGCATCACTTGTAGGAGATAAAATCCACCTATGAAGTTGGTATGCAACTTCTTAATGTGAACTAATATTTTGGAGCACAGTTTCCAAAGCAAGTATTGTAGCCGCAAGTCAGACATCAGATTCCCTCAGCAAAAATCATCATGTTCTCATTTGCAGTCGTCTGGCTGCCTTCTGTGTGGCTCTTATGTTGATGATGGAGTCTGAGTAAACATTAGTTGAAGGGCCAGCTGTTAACGGCTGTGAGCACTGTCCCCTGTGTCCTCTGAGCATCAGTGTTGCAGTCTGCTGTCTTTAGACCTAGGTTCTGCATGGTGAACTACTCTCCTAGTGAAGGAAAAAAGTGCTCTCTTAGTTTTCAGCACACTTAGTGTACTACAGGACAAGTTTTGTTTCTGATAGTGTTATCACTCTGACTTTCTGTTTTGGGATGGCAGTTCTGGAGGAGCTTGAAAGTTTCATACACTGAAATAATTGTAAACCAGCTCAGCCCTGGTATATCTATGTTGTATGTAATTATACTTGTGTACAATAAACAACATCAGCAGTGCTGTTGTGCCTCAGTGAGACAGGGGGGTCTGGCAATTCGATGTTTGGGAGGATGTGGTTAGTGGGAGATTTTTCACATTTCTGTTCCACACGGTCCCAAGGCAGCTGCAGAGCTGCCCTCTTCCCCATTCATCCTCCCTGGCATCTGGAGGTGTTCATATCACGGTTTTGGTTTGATGTCCTTCTAGAGATGCAGACAGATCATAGTATCGTGGTCTAAACATGGAAATCAGTTTCCTATAGTCAATCGGCTGAGTGTTTCATTGGGCATAAGAGTGATAGTACATTTTCTTTAAACAAAAGCCTACAAAGCAACAAATAAGCTTAAAAAAATCTTTTAAACTATATTTACTCTGGTTTATCACCACAATGACCCAAAAGAAAACCCAAAAACATGTCTGTCTTTATGCAAACTGAAACTAAATTACCTCCTCTAACCCACAGAGCTCTTGGGTAAATTGAAACTGATGAGCAGTGGACACATTCAGTCTTTTGAAAGAGTCAGTCTTTGAAGAGACCTAGAGGGCAGAGGGGCTGTAGCTCCATAGTCCCCTTCATCTGCAGGCAACATATGCAATTACACTGTCACCAAGAGGTGGGCAGTGGTAGGCACCAGCACACACTGAGTTGGGTCTCGGGCTCTACAGCAATTTGTGTCAGGGCCTTACTCTTCATACTTGACATCCCCAAGGTTTTCTTACTTTTCCTCTGCTTTCGTGTTGTATTTCTTTAAAAACAGTGTTTGTCTTGAAGGAATTTTATTCCTAGAGTAATATTTTCTGCATGGACAAGATTTATCGGGTTTTTTCCTCCCCTATTTTCAGTGCAGTTTCACTAGTTTGATAAGTGATCCCTGATGCTTGTCCAGTCATTTCTGCTGTAACTTGAAACAGTCCTACTAACTTGCTCACAACCACAGTTAATGACATTTTTCCTCCCCCCTCTCTGCATTACAAAATCCTACTTAGTTATCCAGTTTGGAGCAGAATTTAAACATGTTTCCAGGCCTTTTTGAATAATTTCTTTTTCTCTCTTTAATTAATGTATAGGGCCCTGAAGGAACACCAGGAAATCCAGGTCAGAGGGGCCGTTTGGGAAAGAAGGTAGTATTTTTCATCTTCTCCAGTTCCCTTCCTTTTATCTGAAGCTCATATTTACATTACAAAATTCCATTGAACCAAAACTCTCCCTGTTTTCTGTCATGCTTCAAGCCAATGTTTTTCTTGCTAGCCATAGCAATTAGAATTGTCATTATTCTGCAATCAGAAACATTCAGGACCTAAGGAAATTTAAATTTGTATCAGGATGTGCTTTTGCAATTCAGAACAGTTTCTGCTTCTATTAAAAAGGTTAAGCTTTGGATAAAACAAAAAAAATTAGAAAGGCTTTAGTAGAAGCTTTTTTTATACTGCAGAGTTCTGGGTTCAGGCATTCTAATAATTACAGTAAATTGCATACAGTAAATGTAATACTTATTAAATGATGCTGTTATTTTCATTAAGCATAAATTGCATTTTGAAACAGTGTCACTCTCTTATTATTTTTAATACAATAACACCAACAGGGGGAAAAGGGGCAGCTTGGCCCTCTGGGAGAAATTGGACCTGCTGGTGATTCTGGCCAACCTGGAGAAATCGGTCCCAAAGGTGCAAGAGGAACTCGAGGTCCCATGGTTTGTACAAAACATGCTCATTTAAGAGCTTGTATATTTCTGGTTTAGCAGAATTGTGTTGCTACATGGGAAGAGGCAAGTCAGAACTGTAGTATGTATAAATATTTTTGAGGTGGCTGGAGATGCAGATGATATCCTTGCCAGCCTGTGTGTCCCAGTATACACCCTGGTCTTTCAGCATCAGAGCAAGACCTGTGCATCATTCTAGACAGAAAGCCAGGGCATAAATCATCCCATGCTTTGGCCCTCTGACAATCAGGGGAGCAGGATGGCAGAGCATGCCATGGAATACTCATGCCTGGCACTCCACATACAGCCTCACTGCTATGGTTGTTTATCAAACCTTTCCAGTTCAAGAACTGAAATCATGGGATTTACTATCACATACAATAAGCCTTAGCTGTGGCTGAAACGAAGTGTTTCAGATGAAGACTGCAACTTCTATTGAATGGGAATCTGATCCAAAGTTAACTGAATTAAGTGTATTCCATTAACTTTTAGCTCCTCTCATAATAAGCTCCCCAACCTTGCTCCACAGTGTGTGAGAGATGCCCAGACACATTCAGCCTACAAAATAAAGAGGCAAAGTGCCCATCTCTGTGGTCCAGGGCCCAATCCAATGGCCACTGAATGCAGCAGTGTGTCCCTGAACACATGAAGGACACAAGTAAAGTTAGCCATCTAATGGCCAATATTTTCAAGAGAAGGACTCAACTTCCTAGGGTGATGACCACGTTCAACTTGTCTTGGCTTACTAGTATTTATAAACAGAGTTTGTCCTCACCTCTGGAAGCTCAGATCCTTTTGATCTTAATTATGCACAAGGATTATAAGGTTAGGGGTGAAAATATTGACCATTTTTTCCAGGGGACAGGAAAAAGCCCAGTGTTCTTTAATAAATGAAGTTGGACCTAACAAGAAAGTTGGACCTAACAATAAAGTTGTCTGAGGTATCAAAGGTCAATATTTGAAGATTTTTCCAAGGCTAACTTTCTAAAGTAGACATTGTTGTAACACTTTACAGAGGTGGTCATTTTTCTCTCACTGATTATTGTGTTTAACAGGGACACCTTGGAGAAATGGGATCTGCAGGAGAGGCAGGAATTTCAGGCTATGGGGTGAGTTTTTAATTGAATTAATGTATGCACACATCCCAAAATAAGTCCATGGTACTCTAATTTCAAGTATCACGGGCATCTGTATCTAGACAGCACAATTATATTTAGGAAAGCCAGATACTCTCATACATTTATATGACATGTGATTGCCTACTCAGAAACATGAACCTCAAGCAATGGTGACTGTTTTCTCTGAGTTCACTAGCAAACTCAGGGCTTTTTTACCACAGATTTTAAACCCTTGTTTGTCCATGTATCTCACCCTTTGTGAATAAAATTTCTATAAAACTACTACAGCTATTCGTTAGAAAGAGAGTTCAGCAAACACCACCACCACCTCTGCTTGCTGTCTGGCCAGGCAGTCTGCATTTCAGTAAGAGAAACTGATTGAATGAGGTTAGATGAAGGACATAAAAGTATTGTGATTTTCACTTGAAAAGTAACTATGATCAGGGTCATGGATGGATTGAGTCTTGCTCTTATCGACCAGACTGTCTGGTCTCTTTTCCAAACAGAAACATCCATCAGTGACCCTAACCCTGGAGGAAGAACCAGCCCAGCCCCTTCACCTGCATTAAGCCCTGCCAGAACCTGTGATTTCTCATTGTGCACAGAGCTTTTCCTGCACACAGTCCATTCTCAGCCTGGGACCATTAACTTGGTTGTCATATCGCTATCTGGAATTATTAGCAAGCAGAAAAAATAATAGTAACGAGCAGCTAAAAGAAAGTTTGGAGTTCATTGCCTCTTTAATTATTTGGTTTGGAAGTAATTTTTCTTTGCTTTTGTTCTTTAGGGTCACCAGGGTCCACCGGGGCCCCCAGGGCCCCCAGGCCCCAAAGGAGAAAAGGTATGAAGTTGGATTTTATTGTCCTACAGTTTGTGAGATTATAAAGGGAGGAAATGTTACTGCATCCCCATCGTTTTCCACTGCACACAGAAAAAGCCACTGTTTGCAGTATGTATTAATATTGTGAGAGAACATGAAAAGAAATGCAGACTGGGGAAATTGATCATTCAGAGACAGAGTCCCAAATTGTACTGTTGCAGTGTTTGAGAGTTTTAAAACACAAGGTACCCATCCTAAGAAACACAATCTGTTGTATCAGATAGCACCAGTGCCCTTAGCACTGCTGACAAAAATAATCAGTGCGGAACCAGCTAAATATTTACTTAACTCTAAGTCTGTGAGTACACCCATAGATTTGCCTGAAAGTCCAACTGAGATGGACAAATGTCTGTGGTTAATATAAAATGTTAGGGACAGGATGTTGCCTCAGTGCTGCTATTTTAGTGTCAAATTTACTGTTGCTGTTTTAAGTCTCAAATCCTGCAAACAGATTGGTGTGTTGACTGAAGCCTGTGTTACTCCAGCAGGTACATGGATTCCCTTCATGAAGATTGGCTTGGAGTTGCACTTGACAGAGAAATAAATTCTTATACTAGTTTTGCAATGAATACTGCTAATAGACATTTAGTGGTTGATGTTATAAATAGGTTTTTATAGAATTTTCAGAAACAATAACTGAAAACTAAATTGTTGGGAGCTAGGTGTCTAGGTTGCTTGGGCACTTCTGGAAAAGCACTTTGGTGCATTTTAAAGAGCTTTCATCTTATTTAAAATGTGAGACTCTTTGCTTTAAATATTGCTAAATATCTGGAATAGATAACTTTGTTTATTAGCCAGGATGGCAGTTATCTCATATTTAAAATTTGATAGACTTCAGGCTCAGTGTTGGAGTCTTCTGCACACTTGTTTCTCTAGAGTAAATGTATTTTTCAAAGTAGCAGAAGAAATTTTCTTTTTTTCCTCATGTCAAATATCTTGTTTATCCTTTTTTCATTAAATAAAGAAATTATTACATGGAAATTGTTCAAATACTCTTCTTTTTTGGTTGGTTTTTTTTTAATATATCTGCCTTTGAGAATAGAGCAAATACTTGGCTTTTCAAGTTCTAATTTTCCCTGGGACATTTAGGTGAATGTTAAAATGTAGTTATCATTTCCATTGTATTAAAACCATAGGCATCATATTCACTTTTAGCATCTATACACTGCACCTTCTGTTTTTTATTAGCATTTGAACTTGTGTGCATGGTAGACAAGGTTGAATTTCCAAGTTAATGTTTTTAATACTTACTTACCTTTGTTTTAGGGTTACCCAGGCGAAGACAATACAGTCCTTGGACCACCTGGGCCCATAGGTGAACCAGTAGGTCTTTGTTTCTCAAAAAAATTATATTAGTGCATCTCAGTACAGGAGTCAATGCAGTTCCTTCTGAAGCTTTATATCAGTGTCTCAGGAGTCAGTGCCCCCTTGTACAAAAAGGTAGAGTGATGGTCCTTTAATCAGAAATCT
>NW_008678162.1:19027-25553 GCF_000695815.1 Acanthisitta chloris | reverse complement strand
CTGAAGTGTATGTGCCCTCTGTTATTACACTAATGTTATTAGTCTGTGGTTTAGTCCAGTACATTTTAGAACAGAATTTTACCCTCTCTGTTTATCCTGAATTATACCTAATTGCTTTCCTAACCAAAAAAAAGCCATCTCAAAATTTTAGCAGTAGTGTTTCCTGTTCAGTCTTTCGATTGTGCCAGAAGCAATACTTGTACAGTCTACTCTTCAGATTGGCCTTAATATTTATACCTCACCTCCTCCAAAGGCAGAACTATAACAATCTGATGTAACTGAAGACAAGAGTCTGGACTAGGTTCTTTATTATGGTAGAGCATGAGAGAAGAGATTCCATCCTTTCTGTCGTGGCTGAGCTGTCTATAATGCTGACTGCTCAAACCTTGCAAGCAAGGGCCTTTTCACCTCCTGGATTCCCTGCAGGAAACAAGCCACGAGGCTGCTGAGAGCTTGGAGAGTATACAAGCAGTGGTGTAGTAGTATCTGTGGGTGGATATGCACTGCAAGTGCTTAATGTATTCATTTGTGAACTGTAAAGACACACTGCAGTTAGTGTTGCCTGTGCAATTTTTCATTCTGTGCCTTTGCTTAAGACAGGTGAAAGAGGCAGTCCCTTATTTCATCTGACTGGTTGGATGTCTTTTGGAAATACTTAGCCAATCTTACTTTGTGTGGGTGTGATTCCATATGCCATCATTTTTCCTTTGACTGAGATTTGGTCTGTTTGCTGCAATGAGAGGAAAAATTCTGGGGAAAAAATCTGTTTCTTGTGGGACTGGAGTAAGGGCATTTCCCTAAAGTAGAGCTACTGAGGTGTCCGGATGCAACAGGAAGAGCTATGACACAGAAAAAATCATGCTATTCCCTCTGCTCCTGTGCAGTTCTCATATGTGTGAGGCATGCTGAGGGATTGAAATTGCATTTTGATTAGGACAAACCTCAAAATTAAAGCAGATTTTGAGTACAGCAAGTCATTTCAGAAAAGAAGCCATTTTTTATTGTGCTGTGTTACAGAAGCAGTAAGTGTTTTCCTTGCATTTCTTGAAAACAGATTATCTTCATTTCTTCAGATTTTAAAATAAGATAAATTATATTATATTTTTATATCAATAGTCCTGTTTCATTTAGGCCCATGTAAGATTTACCTTTTAGCTTCTAGTGTTCAGTTATAAAATATTTCAGGCAGTGACTACTGTCTGACTGTAGTGCATTTTGTTTAGGAATAAAATCATGTTTATTCCTTTAGCCAAGCTAACTTTGATACTAGTAATCCTCAGTTCCATGCCATTACTTAATCTGTGTTGAGAGAAATCCCAGCTTTCTTTTCATACTACACTGCAGCATTAGTTCAGTTCAGTTGTTATATTTTGCTCTTTGGTTTTCTCTCTAGGGTCCACGTGGAGAACGTGGAGATAGAGGAGAACCTGGTGATGAAGGCTACAAGGTAATACATCTTGCTTTTTATTCTCTTCTTTTGAACATGGCATGCTATGCATACATGTTGAGTAATGCAGCACAAATATCATCTCTCACAAGTGTGCAGAGATGCACTTGCTGGTGCCTCACTGCACTGATGAACTCTCAGAACATTGGAGTATCTTTCATATGAGAAGTCAAGAGCTGCAACTCATGAGCTGGAGAAGACTTGGGGGACCTTAATGTATATAAATACCTGATGGAACAGAATGAAGATGAAGGAGACAGACTTGTCTCAGTAGTGTCCACTGACAGGACAATGGGCAGAGGGCAAAATCTGAAACATATGAAATTCCTTTTGAAATGGCTTTTTTTTTACTGTGAACATGACTGAGCAGCAGAACTGGCTACCCAGAGATGTTATGGAGTCTCCATCCATGGAAATACTCAAAACTTTACTGGACACAGTCCTGGACAGTCTTTTCTACCTGGTCCTGCTTGAGAAGGAGGGTTCCACTAGATGATCTCAAAAAGTCTCTTTCAACCTAAATAGTTCTGTGATTCTGTAATACTGAATAAGTTACATTTTTATCTGAAATTTAAGCACGACTGATTTGTAAATCTAATCCTAATAATTATTCATGAATTATATTCAGTCTTTCAGCATATAAAAATTGGATGGTAACTCATGCTTATCACTGATGCAGTTTACTGAAATACAAGAGACACAGTCCTTGACAGGGAATATCCTGTCCAAATTACACAGATAATATAGGTAGACATAGTCATAAATGAATGAATTGAATCTATGCTTACAGAAGTGCAGAAATGTTTAAACAATATGTAATTCCCATTTGTAGTTTGGAGTAGAGAATGTGAAGAATAAAAGTGCCCTAAAATCTGATCTCAGAGAGCAGATCATACTTTACCTAGGTTATGTCAGTGGATCTGGAGACACCCAGCACCTCCCAAGTTGGGCTTTACAAGGAAGTCTACAGCTCGCCGAGCATGACAGCCTGAGTTACTTGTATTGCAATATGTTTTACTTTCCCTTTCCCAGGGTCATATAGGTCTTCCAGGGCTTAGAGGACCTGTTGGACAACAAGGACCTCCAGTAAGTATTTCAAACAAATGAGATTTCTCTATTGACTGTTGAAAATGTTTTCATCTGCATTCAAATGATTCTTTTCATTTATTTAATATGTGTTTTTTTCAAAGGGAGAGGCAGGTGAATTGGGAGAGCAAGGACTGAAAGGAGAAAGAGGTTCAGAAGTAAGTAGAAAAAAGTAAAGCAAAATTGTACTTTCTTGGAATTTGTAATTTTTTACTGTTCACTGACTATCCTTGGAAAGCTGTTATATAAAGCTAAAACCAAGTGTTTGGGTAACCTTTTCATACCTGCAGGAACAACAAAAATATTAAATTGGAAATTGCATAATCATCTGGGATAGTAAATATGTCTTATTTGATAGGAATATGAGATGTTCTTTTGGAAACATTTGAGTGATATTCAATTATACTCTTAAATGGAGTTCCTTGTGGCAAAGCAGTTCTGGAAGGCACCTAGGATTTTATTTCCCTGATCTGTAAATTAAGCCTCCTGGTACTGTACTGCACTGAATTTTCAGAGACTTGGAAATAATGAATTTGCTGCAGAATACTAGAGGAATAACAACAGAGCAAGTCGTGACAACGATCAAAGACCAAATATTTCCTTTAGAAATAAAATTCATCTTGGCAATGTGTTGAAAATTGCCACAAGTGTTTTATATTCTCCCATGGGCTGAATGACATTGGCTCTTGAGATTTCAAAAGATTTAGGCTAAAAGATTTCTTACAATATCAACTGCCATTAGAATTTAAATGAGATATTTTTTCTGAGAAGTTCCATAGAGAACTCCAGTAGAGTTTCAAAATTTTCTAGGTAACAACAAGAATCTGTAGTAGACTAGGAATGGGGAGCAAGGGAAGCGTGATGTGCAGACATTGTCAGCATGTACTCTAGCAGTGCACTCAGTTATATTGCCTTTGACCAAATACAGCCCAGGATAAAATCAGTGATTCCTCTTGGAGAATATTTTCTTTGTATTGCAAATGCCCTTCAGATGAATACTGCTCTTTGCAAATGTGGAACCAATATCCAATGTGGAGCCACCCATAAGAGCCTAAAAGTTTAGGCAAAAACGTTAGTAGTGAAAACATTCATATAGTCTTAACTCCAGTGGCATGTCTGGTGCTGCTGTGGCAAACCTTACAAAGCTAATCCCATACCCTGCAATCCTGAATCATCTGGGTTTACTTTATATGCATCTGGAAATGTTAATGAAAACAATATTAAGACCTTTGAATATGCACACTCATGTTCTGGTTGGTGGACTTTTCTCATTCTGTTCTTAACAAAAAGACATTAAATTAAGGAATAGAACAGAATTATGCTGATTTTATCATATTTACACTAAGTATGAAAACATCTACACTTAAAATGGCCCAAGCTTTTTCACTTTATTGCATGTTATGTAGTATTTCAGCATGGTAGGTTAGTGTAACTTTGGCTTTAAGAGTAGTGTTTAAAACAATCTGGAAAATCCTTGGAACTCTTTTCTACTTGCTCTATGCTAACAAGTGTTATTCTCCTCCCTACTGTCCAAGTGATTGCATCTTTTAGAGGTAGGATATAATTAGTGCAGTAGATGTTTATATTCTATGGAGAATATCCTATAGACAAAGTTTTCTCAGTTTTTGACCCATTCTGAGTTTTTCTTTCTTGGTGTTTGACCTTCTGTGTCACTAAACCACTTAGAAGAATGTTATCTGCTGTCAGTATCACTAAGTTTTCTAAGACTACACATGTCTAGATCAGTCAAGACATAAAAAAGTCTGGGTTTAAGTAAATTTTATCTTTTGTGTACATCTTAGATTTAAAAAGTGTTCCCATATGCGACACATTTTTTTCTTTAGTAGTCTTTGCCACAGACACTCTAGTGCATCTGTATTGTTTGCTTTTTATGGTTTCCCTTTTAAAAAGTACAGCAAGGGTTGCAAAAGCATATTGGCTCACAGAGGAGTGGCTGAGAGAGAAGAAATTGCCAGATTCATAATGAAAAGTGTTTTATGCCTATTGTTGGAAAAGTTCTGAAAACTACACTATACCAACTCACAAAAGGGAAAAATGTATACAATTCTGTCAAAAATGTATTCACTTTTTACCTGAAACTTTCTGCTGTCTCCTGAAATGGAAAGTGTCCAGTCCCAAGCCAGGCAATGTGAAGATGCATATTAGAGGGGAACAATCCTCAGCTCTTCTTAGGGGCTTGAGTGTAAGACATTTGTCAATTCACAAGCGTTTGCAACTTTTAGGGACTCACAGGGAAGAAAGGAGCAGCTGGTCTGGCAGGCAAACCTGGAATTCCTGTAAGTAACAAAATTCTACAGTCTATCTTCAAGTTATAAAACAAAGAAAATACTAAGTAATAAAATCAAAATTGAGTCAAGCCAGTGGTACCAGAAGGTCTAACATTCAGTCTGAAGAACCTTGTTGTTATCCAGGAGCATAAAGGAACCCCTGCCATTTTTTAAAATTAATGATTTCTGAAACTATGTTAAATTTTACTGGATTATATTGGGTTACTCAGCATATGGAAGTGAAATTCAACTAGTATAACAACAAGGTCCTTCCTGCTTGTAAAGTTACTTAATTAGATCATTTTTGCATGTGAATTGTAGTCCATTTGGAAGTTATCACATTATATTGCACAAGGCTGCACTACTGTTCACTCCTGGCCCCATCAATTCTTTGTACAGCTGCAGCCTACAGAAGCTTAGATCCATATGTCCATGATGGATACATGTGGTAGATCCCTGGAAGTTTATTTGTTTCTCTTGCTTGCCCTGAGCTGAAATTTTTTATGCTCTTTCTTGAATTACTGTAGAGAAGCTAACTTTCATCCCTTTCTCCCTGAGGGAGAAGAAAGAGCAGGAAGCAGTAGGTGTTCTGTAAACATAACCAAGAATGAAATGCATCAAGGTTATTTTGGTCCCCTAATAAATAGTACCACACAAGCACATGTTGTAAATAACATTTACTACTTCACATCAAAACACTGTCAGTAACCAGAGAAATGAAGCTGCTTCGCAGAGCTCGTACCTGCTGGGCAGAGAGCAAGAAGAGCCTTTTGAAGGCAAGGAACTGTGTGTCTCTTGTAAATACTTGGCTTTCTGCTATGGTGGACTGCAGAAAGTGTATCCTTCAGCAGACAAAGGAAAAGAGGGAATGGCAAACATACAGAGAAATGAGCAGGAGAATGCAGTAAAACTAGAACTTGAGGAAATTTCAAAGCAAATTCAAGATACTTCAGCAACCAGAAGTTAGAAATAAGATTTAAATGGCATATTTCTTATATTCTATATGGCTGTTTCTGACTATAATTTTTCAGACAAGATATGTGATGTGTTAGAATATTTTAAATTTCTGAGAAATGCATTCTTAGAGAGACCATTGCAGAACTCAAAGCCCTTTAAGATAGTTGTATGTCAGTCTAAAGGGAAATAATTGTAAGGAAAGAATCCATGTTCCTTTGTTGGATGTAACATGAGGTTTTTCATGCAAGTATAGCAACAGTTGCCAGAAACTTGCCTTATTAGGAATTTGCATGTATTTTGGATATGTTCAAATTTGAACTGCATAAATTTGTGAAAATCCAGCACCAGAGTATCTAGTAAAATAAAGGCTGAAAACATATATGGCTGGAGGGTTTTCAGGGATAAATAGATCACTTTATCAGGTTTCCTTGCTTCAGTTTAAAAATCAACACTCTCAGCCATCTTCCAGGCCTGGCACACAGAGGGGTCAGCCCCATTGTTTCAGCTGAAGTTGCTCAGATCCCATACCACAGCAAGTCTAAGGCTGAACCAGTAACATTCGAAACCAAACATCCGAACTCGGAGCTCCCTCTGCAAGTATTCATTTTTATCACTGGGTCTGTTGTTATGTAGTGTTAGAAAATACTGTGTCTGAAATCTAGGTACATGATGCTGAAGATGAAGAGAACCAGCAGTGCTATATTTGGTTTGAATTTGTTTCAAGGGAAAACCAGGGCCAGCAGGGCAG
>NW_008678162.1:0-18993 GCF_000695815.1 Acanthisitta chloris | reverse complement strand
CATTCCTGGGAACCTTGGCAAGACTGGGCTGTCAGGGAAGCCTGGCCCTAAGGTAAGTTGCTTTCCACATTGCCTCTATGTCGTTTTGCACTAGAAATTTTCTAATGTTAAGGCATTTAAATGGAAGGAACCATTCTCAGTTCCTTGAGCATCTTGAAAATTAGACAAATTCCTTAATTTTCTTTCACTTCTGCTCCTGATGTTCTGGCCAGGATACAAAGTTATCAAAAGGGAAGTGTGCTTTGAGAAGAATTATTTAATTAGTATATGTTAGTAGTAACTACAGCTAAGTGAAAATGATTTCTTGATCAGAGAGGCTGCACAAGTCTGTTCCTGAAAATGAGTCATAAATCCCAGCTGAGACTGCTTCCTCTCGGACTCTGAGATAATCCCACATTTTCCTTATTGTCTTTGAATTTGTAACATATGCCTCTGTACCTAAGTGGTTCTGAAGCTTTGTCCAAAACCAGTGAAAAAGAGTGTTTGGTATCTGAGGTATCTGGAAGCATTCTTGGAAACAGGTTTTTTGTCTGACTGTCCTTTGCCGTGGGCCAAAGGTGGTGACCTGCTGCCTCTGGGAGCAGTGACACAGCTCTTCGGTTAGTACCTCCAGAGAGGGGGAGAAAATTCCTTTAGTGGCTCTTGTTGTTGAAAGGCTGATCACTTTGATTTCAAGTATGGTATTTCCCAGTAGCTCTAGTTAGACAGATCAGTAATTGTTATAAAAGGTTAGATTTAGTGTTAGGAATTAATCAAGGTGCTAAATGAGACACTGTTGTAATTTACAGGTGTAAATTTCTAATCTGGTTGAACAAAGGAAAAATTAAGCCAGTTACCCATAGGGGGCAGGTGCACCCTATTCCAGCCTCTCCAGTTTCAGATCATGACCTCTTCCAAGTTCTTAAAATTCTTTGGAGTTGGATTTAGGAGTATGACCCCAAAGAATTCTTACATTTTTGTCTCTTCATGGAAAATATCATACAATCATAGTAAAGATGACTCCATTACTCCATTACAATTTGTAATAAAGAGAAGATTATAACTGATTTTTGCCACAATGAATAAAAAGAACAGACTTATTGCTATGCACATTTATCAGTCCATCAAGATATAACCCACAATACCATATTCAAAACCCTGAAAGTCACACTTAATATAAAAATCCTGTTTCATAGAACCCTTTTATTTCTATGAGTGCTTAACCAGATGCCATATGAAATAAGAAGATAGACATGTATATATATGTATATATTTCTACTAAATTACATCAGAGAAATATTCATTCGGATGATACCAATTTTCCATTTTGTATTTTTTAACATGTTGAAATTGGCTTAACTCCATGTACTCAGTAACATGTTTTTTCATTTAAAATAGTTGCTTTTGTTTATAGTCTGATGTTCTCTTATATTTTCATAAAAAATGTTCTGATCTTTCTTCATGTGGTAAAGTTATTGCATGTGAATCTCTACAGAGTATTATCAGTATGCCTGATACTTATAAACAAATATGTTGAATTCTGAATGTTTCTTTGAGAAGGTAGTCTCATTTTGTTTCTTGATGTGGAGTTCCTTCTTGTAGAATGGATATTGCCAATCTCAACCATATTTTCAGCCTTTTACTTCTGGAATATTAGCAGAAATCCAGATGATACTACTGATTATTGTCTTTCTATATATTTTGATGTACTGTCAATGTGTGTTTATATATATACAGAAAGCATTAAGTGATTTTGGCTGATTTTATGTTATATGCCTGTTTTAGCATACAATGAAAAAACATGTTTGGCTGTTCTGCTTGTAATTCATTATTTTCAATTTGTTAAGGGTAACAAGGGAAACTCAGGCTTACCAGGTCTGGCAGGTTATGCTGGAGCTCGAGGTCCCAAGGGATTGCCAGGCATGCCAGGGCCCATGGGAGAACCTGGACTAAAGGTACACACATGGGATCTTGATGTTGTACAGTGTTACTGATGTTGCTTAATCTTCATACTGCACCCAGTGACTGTGGAACCACCACACTACTGTTAGTCATATGAATAACTGGCATCAAGACTTACTTCAAGGGTAAGAATTGCGAGACAACTGCAGGTTGTGTTGACCTCATTTCTATAAACTTGAAAATAGAGGTCACATCCATCTGAGTGTGACTCCCAACTCCAGGAGCTGTTCAAAACACTTTGTATTTATTCACTCCAGCTTTAGGGCCAAATGTTTCCTGATATTTATTTTTAAACTTCTGTAACTTCTAGAACAGTTTGAATGGTTTGAACATCTGAGAAATCTATTAGCAGATAAGTACTGTAATTTCAAGCCCTAGTCCTAAGTTTGGGGGCTAACAAGTGTATCTATAGGGATGTCTATTTGTCATAGGACTTAAATTGCTCTTGTTCAGCCCTGTCAGAAAGAAATAAATCTGAGTGTGCTTCATTTTCCAGGCAGTTGCAAGTACCCAACATCAGCATATCGTCATATTAATTAGACTCATTTCGGTTGTAAAATAACCAAACAATGGAAATAGTATAGGTAATTTTAATCATTTAGAATAGAATTTTTGACCTAAAATCTTGATTTGCAGTGCTCTGTGATATTTTATTGGTAAGCAGTTCTTTAAAACCGTACGTTACCTGAAGTTCTCTTTGTTTTCTATGAAAATATTTTACTATAAACCATATTTGCTATTTGTGGTGTTTATTGCCAGTGTTGCTGGTCTGAATTTTACTCCTTTCTGTAGACAATGAGCCATAGGTAGTTCCTGTTCAGAAGTGCATGCAAGCTGGAAAACACAAGGAATAGATGAGTTGAGGGAAGACTGTTTCCACGTGTAGCACAAAATAAGCATTAGTAGTGGACGTACTGAGACATGCCAAAAGCCTGTCTTTGTTAAAGCAAGAAGGTAAAACCTAGGAAAGAGCATAAGCACAAAGCATGAAACATGTATATTTCCAGCCTTTATTGTAGCTCAGTAACTTGAGCTAGACATGTTTTCTATGCATTTCATAATCCTCAGAGAACTTGTCTTGCAGGAACTTGCCTAGTTTCCATTTGAATCAATGTAGTCTTTAGACTAACAGCAAGGAGTTCCACAGGTACACTATGCCTTGCTCAGAGGATTACTTTAAAAAATTTACTTTTAAACTGTCTGTTCTATATTTCATTTTGTGAATTTTACTCCTTACATGGGGAGATACCATACTGGAATTGATCCAACATGTATCGTTTTTATGTTTCCAAGTCAAGAAACAATCAAGTCACATTTGCATTTCAGTGGATGTATAATTATTGAAAGCATTCGTGAGGGAAATAAAATTAATGGAGTAAGCCTATTTCTTAGAAAGCATGTCCCACACTTCTGACATGAAACCTATCTTTACCTATATAACTTTCATAATTGTAATAAAGGATATATATTCTTCCTATTGACAGGGTGAGAAAGGGCTTCTAGGTCATCCAGGAAAGCGAGGCAAAAGAGGCCCCCCAGGATCACAAGGTGACCAAGGACCAGCAGGAGACACTGGACTGAAAGGACAGACTGTATGTAATCACAGCTGTTGATGTAAAACCAGTAGTCCAAGAGTTACCAGCATGAAATAATAGTATGGATACCTGCTCCTATTACAGGGAGAAGATGGAGATCCAGGTTTAATGGGGTTTCAAGGATTCCCAGGTCCAAAAGTATGTGCTCATTCTTTTCTGTTAGATCTTAAGCCATTTACAGAGCAAGAACATTAGGAAAGCATAGAATTAATCAGCTGTAACAATAATTTCCTCAAAATACCTCTGAACTGTTGGAACATGAACTGTGTACTCCATGATAAGGACAAACATTCTGGGTCAGTGCACTTGGTATTTTCACTGTTCCTGCTTTTAGAAATTATCTTACTTTCATTGATTACAAGATATTGGAACAAGTGGATAGCTAATGTCCATGTTTGATTAAATTGTTCCTTTGTATTTTCAGGGTCCTGCAGGGGACATTGGCTTAGTTGGAATTCTGGGCCCGAAAGGTCCAACAGGCCAAGTTGTAAGTGTTTCACTCCATGAAAGAGATTGTCAGGATAGTTTGCAAGTGGCACATGTTTTTAATCCAGGGGTTCATCTTTTTTTCTTAATAACAAGCCCAGAACCCACTAAACCAAACCTTTCTGCCCAAGACTATGACTCCACTAGAAGCCCTTTGCTTGTACTGCAACACTGCTCTGGTTGCAGCATGCTTACAGACACACAAGCAGAGCCAGACTCCTAAGTTTGAAACAAAAAAGAAAGCTCTGCTGACTAAATGTGGCTCTCCTAGTGCAACTTCATTGACACAAGTATTCTTGTCACTGCTATGTCTTTGTCTATTGGGGTTGATCATTCTGTCTTCTTACTGGCAACAATGCTGATTATATAGCTCCGTCCTACAACAAAAAGAAAAAGAGTCAAACTTTACCTGCAGTAAGACAGAGTGGTGCTCATGCATTATTGATTAATGGGCAGGAGTTTTTTAAAAAATATTTTCTTTTTATCCGTAAGGTTCCTAACCTGCATTAGCTCATTATTCATGGCATTCTGCTTTTCTTCTCACCAAAAATGTAGAAGCATCTTTAGCATTTTGTAATATTGAGAAGTGTGCATCCAGCTTACAGCACCAAGCATAAAAGGAGGAAAGTTTGCAGCATGGAGGGCCTTACTACAAAATGTTCTTCTCTCACTGCTGCCATTGCCATCACAGAACTGAATTTGTTCAGTTAACCAGATGCAGAGAAGCAGCTTTGTGGGTTTGATCTAATAGCTACTTTCTTTTTGTAAACATTCCTACACAAGATAAACACTGGACATGAGCAGTTAGCTCTAAGTGAAATGGAACAGGAAAGTAGCATTTTAGCTGCACTTACTTGGCAGCCTTACAAGAGTACTTGTGAACAGTAATACAGCTCAAGATATAGCTGATTGTAGCTCAATAAATATGTGATCTTTTGTAATCAGAGTACTTAAGTTTCCATTGGTTTTAGTGCAATAAATTTCACATTAAAGAATATCTGTGAGCTTTCCAATCACAACTAATGCAAATTATTAAAATACCTTACTGATTTTATTGCAATGTGTACTCAATATTTAGAAAGAGAGCAGCACTATGATCTTTCTGGTATTTGCCAGGGCTGTGTGCTGAGTGGCTTTAAACCAGGACATGTCATGAGGATTTTCTTCATTTTGAAAACATGGTGGACTAATAAATTCTGTGCTTGTTTGCAGGGATATATTGGCCCTGTTGGTCAAGAAGGCATAACAGGCCCAACTGGCAGGCCTGTAAGTTTCCCTTCACTTCTGCATAATTTGGTTATTTCACCTACCTTTTTTTTTAATATATATAATCTTGTTCGGCAAGTAGCAACCTCCTCATTTTTCTGTTTGCAAATAGCAACTAGGAGGACCTTCTCTGTGTTATACTATGCTGGTAAGCTAATGTATGTGTCTCCAGCATCTGTAATACAAACAAAGCACTGATGTATTACTATGGATGAAATTGTGGAGAATATAGCTGATTGACAGGGACAACACAATTAAAATTACTGAGAGAAAACATATTTACAAGCAGAGGAAAAGAGCTTTCCATGTATAGGAATTACAAGATGTTTTCAGGCAATTTAGTTTTCTAATAGTCCGGGAAAATTCAACCCCCAGAGTTTTAAATACTTCCACAGATGAGACTGAATTTTTCATGTGAGCAGTGTAACTCTCATGGATATTAATCTACTTATTTCTGTCCTAGGCAGCTAGAAAGCATATTGGATTAACAGCTTCTCTTTCTTACAGGGTCCAAGAGGTGAAAAGGGCACAAGGGGTGAAATGGTAAGATGAAACAACTTTGGTGCTTTCTTTTTTTGGCAGTGTAGAAATTATTCCTGTGTTACACTGAATTTTCTTGCATGAACTGAAGGCCAGGCAGTCATGTTGTGCTCCTGGAGAGCACTGCCCAGGAAAGCTGGTAGCATGTGTCAAAAGTCTCATCTTTTCTTGTTCAAGTTGACTTATGCAGATATGCCCAGTGGGTGTGAGCTGTTGGGCAGTATGGCCCCTGAGGACTTAGCAGTCACATCCTCCAGAACTGTCCTAGTACAGATCTAAAAGAAAAAAATTTTGTCACATTTATTGTCATTGCTCCAGTGCCTCACAGCCTGCACACACGTTGATAGGTCTGTATCATCTTGCCCAGAGAGGGAGAAGTTCAGGAAAAGCCTAGATGTGAGGGTATGTCCATGCAATGTATCCCACCCACAGGAACAGTGCAGCATTGACAGGTTATGAATTTGCTGTCTCTCATTTTTCAGTAAGAACATTACATTAGTTGGTGTACATTACTAAATGTTGGATTTCATTTTTAAATTGTGTTAGAGCTAGTAAAGTCTCCAATTAATAATGGCTATGTGAAAAGCCATTAAGTTATCATATTTACAGCAAATATGAATGCAAAGTTGAGAACTTTATACTACTTTATATGACAGAAGTATAATTAGTTCCTTTTCCATTAAGTAGCACAGGTGATTTGTTCCTGTTACTCTTACCCAGCCTCTCACACCATCTTGCTTAAAATCTTATTGTCTTATTGTAGTTTGCTTTGAGCAGTCACCTATAAAAATCCAATCTAACTGCCTTATAAAAGTCTTGAAAAATAAATCAGAAATATTAAGAATGGCTGAAAGAATTAAAGCTTGGAACTAAGCTTCTTGTACATGTCTCAGAGAACTTTCCTCTTTGATTCTAATGCTCTTAAGGCAATTGCTGCCTCAGAATAAGAGGAAAACTAGTTCTTTAATTTGTGCTGCTGTTATCCATCTTAACTGTCTTTTTCTACTGTCTGTTCATAGGGATTGTTATGACAGCAGAGAGCTAAAAATGCTGACACTTAAAAAACAATAAAAACCATTCAAAATGGTGAACAAGAAACATCTGTTTCCATTATTGGTGCTGGTGTTTAAGAAGTTATTTCTTAAATAAGTTCTTGAACTCATCAAGCTGAATTAATCTAGTAAGACTGTCTTCAGAATGTTTACTTTTAAATCATATGCAAGGCATTACTTTCCCCCAAGAAAAGGATTTATTTCCAACTATTTTCAGATACAAAGGAGAGCAAATTATGTTCATCTAAATGTGTATTCTGAGCTTTAATTTATACTTTTAAAATTTATATTGGCATTCTTCCTAAAATCACATAGATTTTAACCTTGTTGTAGTCATCCAAGTTTTGGTTATATGTTTCAGTCTCTCAGGGTTACAGTGTTCATTGCTAGAAAGAAATGTCCTTTTATCCCCTGAAAAACATGGCATGTAAAATCGTGTCTCCTTATTGAAGTCAGTGGTGAACCAAAGTTCATGTCCTGTAGGCTTTTTGTGGAGAAAAATTGGTAGAGTCAGAAACAGAGTTTGTAGAAAATTTTTAATCAAAATAATTTTAAAATTCAAAATATTCATATTGCTGTGATTGAAATGTTTAGAAAAACGTGAAATACATTTAAGAATATTGTTTCAAAATTCTGACCTTTCTGAAAGTGTGTTTTCATTTTCTTAATATCTTTTATTTCATGGCATGTCACCTAATCAGTTATAGAGTCATAGGAAAACCTGGATTGTAAGGGATCTCAAGACATGTAAACAGGAAGCTGGTCCAGAAAAGCACCAGCTCTGGTATCAGACCACATTGCTCAGGGCTTTATTCAGTGAAGTCTTTGAAACTACCAGGGATGGAGATTGAATAATCTCTTTGGACCATGCATTCCAGTGTGTGGCTATCCTCAAGATCAAAAAAGATATGATATGAAAATGTATAATATGGAATTTTCTATTTCCATATTTTATTTTAGATTTATAGTCGCTAACACCAGCTACTACACTATTACACATCAGACTATGATATTGCAGGATGTTTTTAGGCTTTACCTATTATGAGAGATGGTGACAGCACATCAGAATTACAAAAGTGGTCAGGGAGAGCTTAACATTAATTATTTTTGTTGAAAATACCTTATTCAAAAATTTCAAAAGTCTTGGAAAAGATGGAAGTCCATGGGATTGCTCATGTTTTCACAGCTAAGCATATGTATCATTGCATGTAAAATCAGGGCCTTAGAAAGGTAATCCTGTATGTTCCAGTAAAACATTTAGCAATTAACTTAGTCATGAAAAGTGTAATTTAACCTTATTTTGCTGCTCTGCAGCAGAAAGAATGAACACTGGTAAAATCCCCACAGGATTTTCAATGTACTCTGTGCAGTTTCATTATATTGTAAAGGTTTGTAAAGGTAATAGATATAGCCCTCTGAACTTTTAATGCATTTAAGAAATGTAATATTCCCCCAAACTAGTGGACTCTAGTTAACAAATAGCATTCAGTAGTTACCTTTTTTTACCTGGTTTTCATACTGGCGAGGAGAGGGTGAATTAAGGCAAATGGCACTCCTCTTTTATAAAATACCGTAAACTCATCGGACCAGTGCAGGTTTTATTTTTAAAACATTCAGTTCTATCTCAGAAACCACTATAAATTCTTGTCCTAAGACTTTTTCAGTGTTAAAATTGTGACACATGCCAAGAACAGAGAACATTAACTGAAGCACTCAGTCATCTGAAAAACCCACCGGAATGTCTAAATCTCAGCACTCAGAACAAGGATATCTGTTCATCAGAGAACAGTGATTACTTAGGAACAAACTGTTGAAGACTTTGTGCCTTGCTTTGGTATTTGCATTATCAAGTCCTGAACCAAGATAAACCAATATATCCTTACAATGTCAAATTCATTTCTCAAGTTTCCTTTTCACACTTTCACTTTGTGCTAGACATACTTCACTAAGCACAATCAGACAGCCCAGTAATATATACACATGCGATTGGAGATATCCTGGAGCAACATAGCAGCATGTGAGCTGCTGATCTGATTAATTAATTAATGTGGAGTCAGCCTTCTGGAACAGCTTATTGTGCTCAAATAATTGGTGCAAACAGCACTGGAAAAATGTTTTGCTTAAATTGATTTGTTTATGCTAAGATGTTTTACTAATACAAGGTGCAAATCTGGCCTATGCCTTTCATTCCTTCTTATCTTTTGCTTGTCTTAAGGCACAGCCACCTGTTCTTTTCCTTGTCATTGTGCTATTGTTTATATTACAACAGCTCCTGGAGGCTTTGAGTATATAGAGATTGAAGATAAAAATCTAACAGAGACACAAATATCACTGTATATTAATGAGTTAATCATAATAATTCCATGTTAATGTCAGTACTTGAAAAGAAAGTATAATTCAGGTGGGTTTATTGTATTGGAAGGTTTCATGTTCAACCCTAAGGCAGCCTAAAACTCAGGTTTAAGACTATGTGTATTGTTGGTACTTTAAACTAGGGAACACCAGATGTTCTTTCTCCTCCTCTCCTCCCCTCCTCCCCACTGCATCATCCTACACACTAAAATGATGCCACTTATGATGCAATGGAGCCTTTTGTGATTTAAAAAATACATAAATGTAAACCCAGAGATCTTAACGTATAACTGTTGTATTTATCTCCATTTCTTTTAGGGGCCTCAGGGACTGCAGGGGCAGCCAGGGCCACCTGTAAGTGCATTTAAAAATGCCTGTAGTTTTCCTTTGTGATTGCATTATATAAACATATGAAGGACTTAATATCTGGGTTTTCCCCATTTTCCAGGGACGAGCTGGACCACCAGGACCAAGGGTAAGCTCCATAACAATCCTAACCAACAATATAGAGGGTTTTTGAAAGTGAAAATAGCAGGAGCCTCTTCAAATGGACTGTTTGTTCCATCATGGCACCTGAAAAGCAAATACAACTTCCATCACTACAACAGTACATTTTCTGAACCTTCCATCTTAAACTAATAGTTCTGTCATGCAGGTGAGCCCTCAACAGGCAACTCTTCTGGGCACACTCATACTTTTGACATGGGTTAAATCCCTCACACTCTAAAAGGTTTTTCTCCTGTTCTGTATTTGGATAATCAGAAAGTCAGCAACAGAAAGATCTGTGCTATTTCTGGCTCAGATGTTCTCCATGTAAATATGTGCAGGCACACAGGTTTAGTTTGTTAAGGGGTTGTGGCAGTTAGGACAGACTCATCATCTGAAGAGCTCTCAAGCTGTAATGATATATGTGATCTGAGAACAAATTACAAGAACTAGATGCTTCTGTGAGTGATTTACTTCTTTAAAATGATACAAACCTTTTGTCTGGATCTGGTATATATGTCACACAAAGTGCAGAGAATGAAGATAGACAAGAAACAGACTTCCTCCTTCAGAGGCTGCTTTGCCAGTCTTGGTAGTTGCTTGTGCATCATGAAGACTGACCCATCAGGTGCTGATATCTGACTGAGATATTCTTTATGGACTTCTCTGTAAAGGAGTAACTCCTTTTCACACTTACCTGAATTGGTTTGCTTAAGTGTGTTAATTAAACGGCTGGGAAGAATAAGTTGGGATGTTTATCTACAGCTATTTTTTTTTTTTGAACTGGAAGGAAGGATCCTGTTTTAAAAGCTTTTCCAATGAATTATTTTCTAAAAGGACAAAATAACAAAGCTATCATGTATGTTGCTGCAGTGCTCAAAGAATTTACCACCTGCACTTTTTAATATTCTTGTTTATCTTTTTATATTCTGAAATACCTGTTCTCAGAAACAAATGGACCTCAGTGCTGCTGTTCAAGCTTTGATTGAGTCAAATGCTGCCCTGCAGATGGAGGTAGTATATTTCAATGTATTTCCATCGTCATATGGGGTATGCAATTATAATTCTATTTTTTGGGACAGAACATGGCTTCTTTTCAAAGGATTAGTTCAAAATGAATCATGGATAACAAGTAATTATTGTAGAATGTAATTAAACACGCTAGGATGTATAGGATACAACTGAAATTAAGAAAAATAGCAGTACTTCTACATTTTTGTCATGATTGGTAGTAGTGAAAATTTACTGACTGTCACACATATGTGGACTCTATCTGTTCAGCCACAGATAATAAGAGTGGTATTTAGGGTTTGATACAAAAAAAAAATAATTACATACATGTGTGTAGTCCCATTGATTGCAAGAAAATCCCTTACATGGGTGAAGTTGAATAAATCTTGTAGGTTAAGCCTGAAAGCAGATTTCACTGTTCAGAATCTGAAACTTCCAAGTATACTTTAAAAATGCTAATTTTATTTTTCACTGTATCCACATTTTTATGGCAATATGTCATAATGACATATTTGCATGATCTAAACCTGCTGTAACTTCACTCTCTGACAATTTTTATAAAATGTACCAGTCTGTTTGTTGGGATATGTTATTCTTACCCTGTTTTATATGGGTGATTGCATGCATATAAATACTTTGATTCTGTCTGGCTATTCAATGGCCATTTGACTTTTACTGCATATGTTGCTGTGATACATCTTTGTGGTAACACGTTTGCTAATGGCCCTTGGCAGAAATACCAGAATACTGAAGTAAATTTACTAGATCACAGTACAGAGATATTCAAAACGCTCCACTACCTTAGCAATTTACTGCACAGCATCAAGAACCCTCTTGGCACACGGGATAACCCAGCACGTATCTGCAGGGATTTGCTCAATTGTGAACGCAAAGTGTCAGATGGTGAGTGTCCCTTTCCATTAAAACTTGAACACACTTTGAAATGTGTTGCTACCACGTTACTTTCTACATTAAAATTCTAATGTGTAGATATTTTTCTCACGTTCTGTTGCAATGTGCCTGTCAAAACCATCTTTAAATATTATCAAATGTTATCTTTAAGATAATATTTCTGAATTTTAAAGGTGGAAGTATGTAGCTATCTATTATTATATGGATATTAGAGACAGATTATATCTATCCGTAAACAGATGCATCCAGAAGATTTGAAACTAAATCCAATCTTGTGATTTAATGTTTTTCAAGTATTTATAGTTGATCTTGCAAAGAATTTTGTGTGGATTAGATTCTATATTCCTGATGAGAAAAGTGTATACAATACACTACCACTGTCAGACACACTGACAGTTGCAGTATCCCAGAAGTTCCTGAATCAATATTTCAATTTTAAAAAAGAGTATTTAAACCTGTAATGTCATTGTATATGTAATAATAATTGGATGGTTATGATAATTTTCCTTGGTATCTGTTACTAATATAATAATGAAAATACTTTCATGTTTCTTTTCTTTCATATCCTAGTGAAGCTGTGGTGGTGATATATGTACTACTTGCCAAGAAGTATGAATATTTTAGCAATTGATTAGTAGTATTTATAATTTGGTTTTATTTTCCATCTGAAATTATATGCTAATAGGAAAATACTGGATTGACCCAAATATTGGATGTCCTTCTGATGCCATTGAAGTTTTCTGCAACTTCACTGCAGGTGGTCAGACATGCTTGACACCACTGTCAGTGACAAAGGTATGCAGTGCTTCTAGAGAGACTGTCTGTGTTTGAACTCTGAACAAATGCATGCGTATTTACTTAACTCATAAAAAGGTGTTAGATTTTGGAGGGGTTTTTATTGTGCACCTTTGTGAAAGGACATATTATATGTTCTGCTACAGAAGTTACAGATTTTCTGGAGACTATATATATTAGTATAACTTTAACTGTTCATTTACTCACCTTCCATGCTGATAGAATTATTTTGATTTGCCTTATACTTTTCTATACAAGGCATAAAAATAAGCCTGAGATGATTCTAAGTTATGTTAGTATCTCATCACTCAGGGCAGCTATGTGTAGAGATGCTGAGGTTGTTGCAATGGGAAGGAGGAAAATTATTACTGCTTTCCAACACTTAGCTACTTTTAAATGCTGTTAGGGAGAGACTTGTTTCCTTTATATTGTTTGTTCATGCTCTTCTTTACATGTAGTCCTTAAACTCTTGGGAATAGAAATGTTATGTTTCTGGAGTTCTGCATATAAACTGTAGTCATTGAAGAGCATCAGAAATACCATAAATTTCACCTATGCATTCCTGTGTTTGGAAGATCCCTAAATACGAACTATTCTTGGAGAAATTCTTGTTGAGCAATGATTTATGATATTTTCTGTCTAAAATCAAAATATAGCTATGAACTTTTGCATTCGTAATGGGGTACCAGTACTGCCAGAACCTGTGGTCTAAGCAGACTAAACAGCAGACTGATGTGGCTGCAGTTCAAACGCTGCTGCTGATAATCTTTGTTTGAATCACAAAAGGATTTGTTTCAGTTTCCTTATTTAAAAATAGTGTTTTCTGCCCAGCTGTGTTTCAGCAATGTTGTAAGCATTAGCAAATGTTTATATTTAAGCCTTGAAAATTTCCTAGGAAAGCTTCTGTTTATAGTAGTCACTGCAGTAGAACGTAGCTTCTCCCTGGAAGAATGCAAATCGTGCACTTTGGCATTGATCCCAATGTATTTAAACATGAATACATGCTCCCATGCCTGAGTATCACATTTGTATGCTCATGGCACTGCATGTTGCTGTGGTCATTCAGCATGTTCCAGCTGTCAGTCTAATGATGCCTTTCTCTTGGAACTTAGCTGGAGTTTGGCATTGGAAAAGTGCAGATGAACTTCCTTCATTTACTGAGCTCAGAAGCAACCCACAGCATCACAGTTCATTGTCTGAACACACCAATGTGGGCATTAAGTAAAGCAGGTGGCCGGAAGACGTCACTTAGCTTCAAAGGATGGAACGGTCAGATATTTAAAGCAAATACACTACTTGAACCAAAGGTGCCTGTGGATGAATGCATGGTAAATACTTTTCAGCACTACATTGTTGGAATGATAATGGAGTGACTGTTTAGACGTGATTTACTTTCTGCAAATAAATAACAATCATTTAGGTTCACATCCCTTAAGGTTTACTTCTTACATAGTTCTGCATATGTCAACTTTTGATACTGAATTCAGCATCTTTTCAAAGTAAAAGCAATCGGAGTGATACAGGGCTGTCTATACTTGCTGTTTGCATTGCATGTCATGTATTTTGAGACTGTATGAAGACACTGGAGAGACATCAGCACAGAAATAAGGGGTTTCTCCAGGAAAATTTACAAAGTTACTCTCAAAATGAAATTCAGGCTTCAGTAAGAGGTTATCTAACACAAAATCTCAGGTTCATGCTGGATATTATTTTTTGGACAACTAATTGTCTTTACATTCATTGACCGTGAGTCAATTCTTTGATTATTTCATAAAAGTAATAATGTTTGGAAACTGGCTCCATGGCGAACTAAAATATTAAGTCACCTTTGTATTTAGGAAAAATTGGAAGAGCTTACTAACTTTCTAATGCTTTTCAGATTACTCACTAAGATGTGAGCCACTTGGTAAAAGTCTTGGGAGACCACTGTGAAATATAGCAGCCAAGCACCTTACACTTTCAGGTTTTTTGTAGCTCTTGCTTCATTTGTAGTGGCAAAAGATGTGAGACTGGCTCCATATTGATAGAGGGATATCAAGTGAGAATTTTTATCTCAAAACATAAAGCGATTTTTATTGAGACACTGCAAAGCTCTTATGCTTCCAGCCTTTATTAGCAGACACTAATGGGACGCTCTAGCCTGTGTCTTGCAGAGAAGGTATGGCCATTGAGACACCTTCTCCTCACCTTCCAGTTTGTTTGGGACTGGTTTATTCCCTGAGAAAAATTAAGGTAGACTGTGATGGTTACTGAGAAGTGCTATTTTTCTATGAGATATTCTACAAGGTCTCTTACTCTTTCTGTGGGAAACTGTACTGTACAGATCTGCTGCAGAATCTCACACATTCCCCTCTCTCTGTAGGGATTTCATTTTTCAATGGTGTCTGTTGTACTTAATGGTTTTTAAGAATGGATTGATTACAAACATCAAGGCACCACCAGCCTCAGATAATGTTATAACATTATAAGTATCATGAAGTATCAGTTTTTACTGAGGGCTATTTTAAGGATTAGTATAAACAATACAAAGTTCAAAGCAGAACTGCCCATGATAATTCTTCGAGGGCCTACAGAGTCATTCAAGTGCCTGTAGAGTTGATAATCTGAGACCTGCTGTTCAGATTTTAGCAGTGAATTTAGCAGGAGATCTGAGTCTATAGGAGACATTTTGCTTGCAAAGTGACAGGCATTCTGCTCTGAGCCACATGGCCCTGTCTGCACCCACTCCAGCTGGATTCTGGGCTCAGCTGTTTTGCAGTAGAGTTTTGCCAGGAGTGCCCATGGCATTGCAAGCAAGAAATGTGATTTGTTAAATTACATGGTTTCTTTAGGAACTGCTGGGAGAAGAAATGCTTCTGTACACTACTTCTCTCTATAAGGTCAATTTCCATTTGAGTTTTGAAGCTCATCTTTCATATGAATCTAATCTTCTGTTCTGTGTGTTGCAGATTGAGGATGGCAGCTGGCGTAAAACGCAGTTCTTTTTTCACACTCAGGACACTAATCAGCTTCCAGTGGTTCAAGTTAATGCACTTCCTCACCTCAAACCAGGACAGCAGCACTTCATAGAAAGTGGCTCAGTGTGCTTCCTGTAAGGTTTCTGTCCTGGTTTGGTCTTTTTTTTTTGCATCAATGTGGAATTGCTGCATAGATTGAATGCAAAAGTAATGATCCTTTACAGGCAAAATTACTAGTAAACTGAAGAACCATTTTAAACAGTGTTGGTGAAAGAACCTCAGGAAGATAAGGACTTCCTTCCAAGGAGAAATGGCATTGAAAAATAAAAGAAAGAAAGAAAAGGCTGCAACAATTTTCATAAAATATTTTAAAATGAATTTCTTGGTGCTTTCTTGCATAATTACCTGGAATGGAGTAACTGAACATGGATTTTTTCAGGACCTCAAGTGTTCTTAGCAATCTCTTTAACAGCACTGCAAAAAAACATCCTGAGGAAAGCTGGAGACATATGATGCTAAGGAGCAATACCTGCTAATGCTCCTAAATGTGCAATAGCTTATATATGATAAGTGAATCATGCCACAGTACAGTACAATATGTCTTCTTTGTCTTCTTTTCTTAAACATTGTTTTATTCTAGTCCTTTGTGGACACATACATCTGAACAGATGGCACACTACCTCTTTTGTGTTTCCTGTCTGTGTTGCTTTGGTGCTCTTCATAACACAAAGTATTTGTGGCCTTGGAGTCCCTTTTTATCTTTCAGACTGTATGTGCTGGTTACATCAGGATATGTTTCTGTTGTAAAGGTACTTATTTTGACTTGTTGGTCACATGCTTCACTACAATGAAAACATTATTTATGTGAATTTCTTGTTTAAAATATTTTTGTGTACTATTTTGGAGATGGTGTATAAGAGAGCACATTGTATATGATGCATATAGTCAGAACAGTTAGCCTTACAGCCATTGTAAAAATTGTTGTAGAAGAGCTACCTAAAGTAGTGCTGAGTTTCAGATTCTGTATTTCAGTTAACATTGCTAATGCCAAAGCCATCTTAAGATGATATATTGTGTATATATGTTGTAACTTCTGAAAAAATCTACTACAGCATGACTTCTGAATGGCTGCTGTTAAATTATAATCAGCATCTCATCCTCTTAGAAATTCCTTTTTTTGGCAAAGTTATTAGATCATTTCAGGTTTTTTAAATTAAGCCTAAAATGTTCAACCAACTTTTTTAGTAAAAAACCCCAATTTTACCACTAGGAAAAGCAAAGCACTCATTATATTGTAATGCCTCTATCTATTATCAGTTCAAAGTGTGCTCAGGAGTACATGGCAAGGTGATACCAGACTGTACTGGGGAGCAGGAAAGTGTTAAGTTATTAGATCATTTCAGGTTTTTTAAATTAAGCCTAAAATGTTCAACCAACTTTTTTAGTAAAAAACCCCAATTTTACCACTAGGAAAAGCAAAGCACTCATTATATTGTAATGCCTCTATCTATTATCAGTTCAAAGTGTGCTCAGGAGTACATGGCAAGGTGATACCAGACTGTACTGGGGAGCAGGAAAGTGTTCAAACAACTTGTTGTCTTGATCTTTGCAGGAAATCACACTTACCAAAGTATAATAAAATCAGCTTCCAAGCTATCTGTTTGTCTTTTTCTACTCTGCTTCGTATTGTACTGGTCATTCTTAGTAATGATGGAAGTTCTCCAGAAGGGCACTTTTTTGTTAGATGGCAATGCTTCTCTTCCCAAAGGGAAATGCACATGCTCCATGCCATGGAATACTGCCAGAGTGACAGTGTTTGCTTTTACAAGTGAAAGTACTTGTACTTCCCATTTTACATTTAGTATTGAAGTATCAATTTTGATTGCTTTGAGAAAATCCAATCAAACTAAAGGCAAATCATTATTAGAGTCATGGTAAAGGTGAGAAAACATCTCACTTCTTGCATTTTTGAGGTAATACACTGACATTGTCACTTGATATTTTCTCTTAGTTTGGCGTTGGAGCGGATGTGACAAATGGAATATTTTTTTTGTAAGATTATAATCTTTAAGAAAATGTTCTGCTTCAGGTATATTTTTGTCTCATTGGCCTATTTTTGGAAGATCTTTGGAGTCTATGGTTTATATTACCACATCTCAGAAATCATCTATTTTAAAAACAGATTACTAAAAGTTTTAAAAGACTGCTCGGGTGTATGTGTGTTTCTGTAGTTAAGGCAAAAATGCACATCCCACTCAGCCAGGACGGTGAACTCATGCAGCAGGACACGGACAGGTAAGGGCATCCCACGGCGTGGGGCGAAACCACCGCGCCCGGCAGTGTGTGCGGCACGGGGAGTGATGCTGAGAAAAGCCTGGAAAAGAACTACTCACAGACTTGTATGTCTGAGTAGCAGGTATTTGTTCATTCAGCGCTGGGCACAAGGGGCATCGCTCCACCAAACTTGTGCAACCAGGGGCAAAAACTTCACAGTTTATATACATTAAATACTCATACATATTTATAATTTCCAGGAATGGGTGGTTATTATTATATTTCCTTCTCAGAAATCATTATCATATACTCCTCTTCCGTCTCCTCCCTCCTGGCATCAGTCCTATGGTCCTGGTGGTTGTTCAGTGGTCGTGAAGATGAAGTGTCTCCTCTTCCTCAGTACCTTTGGACACCCTTATTGTGCAACCGTTTACCCCTTTGGACAGTTTTGTATTCCTTGCTGGCCTTGTCTCTATCTTGTACATTTGTTTCTTCATTCCACACTTTATGTGGTCTTAGTTTTCCACCTACAGCCGAGGTTTGAGTCTAGTTAGTTCTACTGCCTTATAGATAAGGTGCATCGTTTTGCCAACCAAGCCAAAACAATACCATTAGTGCAGCTTTTTGTCTGTACTATGTAATCCTTGCTGTCTTGCAAATGAAGCTGAAATAGTGCTATTAGTAAAGTTATCCTTTATGCTTTCAGCTTTAACTGTTCAATTCCTGCTTTTAGTCTGCTTCTCGGTATCACATGAAGCAGAGTGGAAATGATATTGCAATGTACCTTTCATCCCCCAGCTCGCCTCCTGGGCTGTTTCATATTGGCCCATATTTTCAGGCTGACAGAGAAAGAAAGAAGCAATGTAGCAGCAAAATTCTCCACAAAACCATTTTGCACATTGTCAACAAGATAAAGAAAACCAGCTGGTACCACACAACTGAAATACAGAGCCTTGCAGGAGAGTAAGAGAAGTAAGTCTCATTCGAAGTTGACTTAATTGCTCAAGCAAGCAAGGTAAGACCAAAATTGTCCTGTCGTTTCAGATGCATCGTTTCACCAACCAAGCCAAAACAATACCATTAGTGAAGCTTCTTGTCTGTACTATGCACTCCTTGCCATTTTGCTAATTAAGCTGAAATGGTGCTATTAGTAAAGTTATTCTTTATGCTTTCAGCTTTAACTGTTCAATTCCTGCTTTCAATCTACTTCTCGGTAGCAGGAGCGTGTCCGAAAGCCTCTCGCACCGCGGCTGGGGGTTGGAGCCCTCGGGCACCCGATGGTACCATTGCCAGAGCCCCACGGGTATCAGTGCCGTATCCCGCGGG
>NW_008678161.1:0-507 GCF_000695815.1 Acanthisitta chloris | reverse complement strand
CAGGAGCCGGGAATTGCTGACCTTTTGGATAAGAGTGGTGATGAACAGGTGATGCCAGAAAGCTGAACGGAAACCATGGAGTTAGAACTGAGAAGGAAGAGCAAGACTGGTGCGTGGGATAGACAGTAAGGGTATAAAAGCCCAGGGGCTCCTTTGGCTGGGGTCCCTTTGGCCGGGGTCCCTCCCGGGAGGCACCAGCTCGGGATGTTTCTGTGTTACTACACCGTGAATAAGCTGGTTTGTGCAACGCGACGTCCAAGTCTCTGCTAAGAAAAACCTAGTGCGACTGTGGTGTGTACAGAACCGTCGGCAAAACCTAGTGCGCCTGTGGTGTGTACAGAACCGTCGGCTCACTGGCGCCGCCCGCGACTGGGAAGTTCCCTTAACAATTTCAGGACCTTTATCCCGAGGGAACTGTTCCGCACGGGTACACAGGTGCCCTTGGCGGCGCCGGGGCTAGCAGCGAGCAGCACGGAACGCTCTCCTTCTCCCCGGCTAGAGCGCGCA
>NW_008678160.1:333-6321 GCF_000695815.1 Acanthisitta chloris | reverse complement strand
ATGGCCAAAGTGCAGGACCAGCACCTGATCTTTGTTGTGTCTCAGACCCTTCCGTGCCAATAAAACCTTTCTGTGTGTTTTACCTCGCGCTGGGAAGTGCCGAGGGAGGTGTGAGCTCACAGCGAAGGGTCGTGGAGTAATGTGATTTATTGGTGGAACATGCACAGAAGCCGTTTGCAGGTTCTTCTGTTGGTGAGGAGGTTTCCTGTGGATGTGCCTGCCCGAGCCAGCGGGTTGGAGAGCTCTCAGTGCACAGCCTCAGGCACACTGAGCACGCTGACCCCAATCCACAGCTAACAGGGGTTTTTGAGCTCTCTAACAGTGTTTTCCATCATTGTCATTGAATTACAGTGTCTTCCATCCTTGTAATTGAATTACAGCCTCTATCCAGTGCTACTTAACTTTTATCACAAAACCAAACGTGCAATGAGTAGGAAACAGTCGCTGTTCTCTGCATTAAACCATGACGAGCTGAGCCTTGAGCAGAGCTGGGGAGCTGCATTCCCTGGGGAGTTTCCCCAGATTTTACCACTGCTGGGCACATAGGTTTGCTCCCTGCACATTCTCTATTTCCCCAGCTCTCTGGGGCTGCTCAGCTGGGAGCAATTACAGCACAGCCACCGTCCATCCACCGTGATCCCCGTGGCACAGCTGGGGCTGTGAGCTGGAAGCCAAAGTGTTGGGAGCTCCGTGTCCCTCCCATCCCTGTTTACCCTGTGTTCCCCAGCTGGACACCTGCCAGCTGTGCTATCGGGGTGTGAGCTGGCAAACGGTGCTGATAACTCCTGAGCTCACACCGTGCTCCTCTCCCTTGGGCCTCATCCCCTCTTACTGCCACTCTCAAAACTGTGGATTCTGAGGTGCTGCTAAAACCTTGGGCCTGACAGTGAGCTCAGCCAAAACTGACATTTAAACCTTTGAGGTGACACTGACAAAGGGGCAGAGAGAAAACACAGGTATATAGCTGTTACTTTTGAATGAAATCAGACTGAAAGTAGATGCAAAGGAGAAAAGGCAATAAAACCCCAATTTGGAGCCATAGGTACTAGCACTGTGTGCCCTGGATAGCTGAGGAAGTAGTACATTTACTGCAAGAGCTAGTTTTAGTGCAAGTAAAATCCACTTTGCCTTAATCTTTTTCATGATAATGTGAATAGCATAAAAATATAAACAAGATACAATACTATGCAGTTATTTCCTTGCAGCCAGTTTGAGACTTTTGTTTAACACAGATACCATATCCAATATTTCATTTGAAAACGTTGCAAACACTGTAAAAAGCTAAATTAAACATCATAAACATTGTGAAAACTACACAGAGACGATGGACAAACAATTTTTTTTAAATGCTGATAGGAGTTCACCAGTTTTTAAGCTTAGTTCAGAGTCAAATCAGTAAGACTCATTTCTTTTCAAAGTCGATGAGCACAGGTCTGACAACCCTGGCTTGGATTTAACAGTTCAAAGGCTTCCTCAGCCTGCATGAGTACTTCAGAATTATTACATAAGAAATGTTGAGTTTCTTATCAGTGTGAAACACTGTTAACCTCTTGCAATTTCTTTATCGCGTGTTTTTATTTTTTTCAGCTAACCAAGTTTAAAAAAAAGGAAGCATCTTTCAGTGCATCCTTAGGGGTTGCAGTTTGGCTGTGGGAGCAGAGCCCTGAGCTCTTCCCTCCCCACCACGAGCCCTCGGGCTGTGTCACAATTCCTCTCCCTGGCTGTTTCTAGAAGCATTTCTGGAGGGTGGAGATTGTCTAATTTTAGTACTCGGAGAATCCTCCGCGCTCCAATGAGCGAGTGGCTGTGTCTGGAGCTGCAGCCAATTGCCCTGAGTTTCCTCCTGCTGCACTTCCCACCATGGTTTAATAATGCAGACGTGAAAATTTAAAGTGGCCTCACACCGTAAGAGAAAATACCATTATGTGTTCCCTCACAAAGACATGTCTTTTTACACAAGTAGAATCTCAAAGGTTTCTTCTCAAGCCTTGGATTCCATAAACCTGATCTTAAACCCCAGTGTTAATATTATTATATTGTGTTTATTATCTTTATAGTGCTTGAAAAAATATTTTTGCTAACTAAAAGACTGGTCTGATTCATCTTCCCTAAGTTCTGTAGGCCAGGGAAATTATAATGTAAAATTCTAAGTAAAATTGTAATTACGATGCAATGAACCATTGCAGTTCTGAATACTTCTCTGGGCATAGCTTGGCTGCTATATCTTATCTGTTAAGCGGTTTAACAAGCCTTAGCTGTCACTTATTTTTAGCTGGCATGGAATATAACAACTCTAAAAGATTGTGCTGCAGGTGCATTTACATCCTAGCAACAACAGAGAAGTAACTTTTAAAGGAAAAGTGGTATTTCAGAGCTTTGTACTTTGGTACTGTAAGAAAGTGGAGAAACTAATGTTTTGTAGATAGTTAAAAAAAAAAGAAGGAAAGCAAAATAGAATGATGAAAATAACAGAGTGCAAAAAAAGCTAAAGAGATAACACCATTTAAGAGCATTGATTAAGAATGAAGTCTGCACATCTTTCAGCTTCATTTGCACTCTGATGTCAGCTACAGAAAGGTGTTTGTTTTAGAGCAATGTACTAGCTATACATTTACCACACATACAACTTTCATCCACCACTGGCTCTCTTTTCTTTCTCTTTTTATGGTGAACTGTCATACCTACCCACAGCTTACCTTCACTGCTTGCTTCATCCATGCTTGCTCTTGCAGAGCAAAGTGTCTGTGACGGAAATCCTGCGATCAAGCAAACTTCCTCTCCTGCAGGGCTCCCTCCTCCATTTCTGCCGCCCTACCACTCAACAATTCTCCTGCAGCTCATCTGCAGCCTGTAATCCTAGCTAGCTTTTCATTGCTGATGATTAACCCTTGTCAAGCCTTCCTTTCTGTTTTCCTTTACTTGCTATCTCACCATTTTCTTTCAAAGTAAAAGCAATAAGATAATCTCCTGATGCTTCCTCTGTCTACAAGTCTCTCAGTGGCAATAGCAGAAAGCTTATCTACACATCTTCAGGAACTCCCATCACTTGCCCTGTTAAATTCACCCTATTTCATTTCCTGATCTTCCTGACACCCACTCCTGTATTTGTTCACAGCTTTAGTCACTCAGCCTGCTCTGACCTCAGCACAGATGTGCTTGTTCTGTTTCACCTCAAAACCAAAACAAGTGCCTCTTGTCACATCACTTTTACAGGTCTTCCAGTCGCCCCCCTTGTTTGGCTATACTCTAAATCCCCTTCAAACTTGGTTTTGCTTCCTCTCATCACTGAAAGCTTCTCAATCCATCTTAAACCAATTGTGTTTGCTCTCCAGTCACATTTAGTGTAGCTACCTTGTGTCCTAGCTTGGTTTCTGCAGTTATTCTCAGCTATTGCTTCTCTAGTTGCTGTTTCAGTTTGGCTTGTCTGTCCCTTCCCTTGTGTTTCTTTCCATTCTCTGCATGAGCAGTGGTCAGTGCTGGTCTCCTCCCTTCCCTCCTAGCTCATAGCTCAACATCCCAACGGACAAGTGTGGGTGGGATTGCCTCTCATCACTGTCTCCTTTCCAACTTCAGGTGTCTCCACTGCACTTCTAAGTCTGGGTAATAAGCGTGTGTTAGACAAACCATCTGCCTGCAAACCAGCCACTTTTCACAGAGTGATTTTACAGCAACTGTGCAAAGGAGTGGGTGGAACATTACAGCCAGGAATGTGTGGTTTGGGCTTGGATTGGTCCAAGCTGCTGTGGAGATGTCAGGCAAGACATGGTCTTTGTTATTGATTGATGTGGCTGGAGATCCTGCTCAAGCATGCCTCATTTCAGTTATTGGTGACATCCTTTCCTCTGGCCTCAGCACACAAAGCATTTGCTTTCATTCAGAAAGCTCTGCAACACCATTTTCTTCATTCTTCAGTTTAACTATGTTAGTTTTCACACATTTCCAAAGAGAGGCATCTCTACCACACACAAACCTGTCACTCTCCAATTCTAGCCTGGTTCTATACACCTCTTGTTTCACTCTGTAAAGGTATCTCCTGTTTGCTGCCAGCCCTGCAACAGAATTCCACTCCTGGCCCTAGAAAGCTCTGCAACACCATTTTCTTCATTCTTCAGTTTAACTATGTTAGTTTTCACACATTTCCAAAGAGAGGCATCTCTACCACACACAAACCTGTCACTCTCCAATTCTAGCCTGGTTCTATACACCTCTTGTTTCACTCTGTAAAGGTATCTCCTGTTTGCTGCCAGCCCTGCAACAGAATTCCACTCCTGGCCCTTCACCTCAGGATGATGAACACCTGTAGAGGCTGGCATTGACAACTTGTTTTCTGTGTATACAAACATGCTATATAGACACTGCGTATAGATCTTTGGCTTTTCCCTAAACTTTTGGAGCAGAAACACTTGCATGTGTTTGCTGCCTCATTGTTCTACATCGTGCTTAACATAATACTGGCTTGGATTATCCCTGAGGCCACTAAACTCAGAGATAAGTAATCAGTGTGATCCTATCCACAATTAATGTAAGAATAAACTAATAAAGCTCTTTTAGCAACAAATTACAAGAGGCAATTGGTTAAACAAGGTTTTTTTTTCAAGTTACATTGTCAATACCTCCTTAAAGGCATCTTCTCTTCATCTTAATTCCATGTAGCATAAGGAATCCTTTTTGCCACTCTTATTTTGAGCACTTACTTTCAGACCTACACTAAAATCAAGGGGCTTACTTGCATAGTTATTATTATTAATACAAGGAGAAATGGGCAGTTGGAAAAGAGCACAGCTGTAAAGGAAACACTGTTAGGAAGGACCAGGAGAACACTTGCCAAAGTGCCAGAAGGGAAAGATGAGACAGGTTCAGCAAAGCAAGAGAGAAAACTGGAAAAGGAAAAAAAAGAAAGAAAAGGGAAATGTGTGGAGAAGTTCAAAGAGATGAAAATCACTAATGTCCTTTGCAAGACTTGATGAAGTGGAACAGGTTGCCCAGAAAGGCTGTGGCTGCCCCGACCCTGGTGGTGTTCAAGGCCAGGTTGAGCAGTGATACTCACCATCTCAGCTGTGCCAGCTAGAGCAACCTGCAAATACCAGTGTGGCTTTAGCTCCTGTAGTGACAGAAACTAGTGAGTGGCATTTTCCAGTTAAGCAGGTAACCAGCACTGTGTAGTGAATGCATCAGCTAACAGACAGTGGCTTAGCTGTTTCAATCATAGACCTCAACTTTTTGGTACAGACCTGAGAGGTTTAGAATCTAAGCCAAAACTGCCTGAAAAGTCACAAGGAGTTCTCTTGCTGGGTGTGGGGTAAGCTCCTCTGAGAGGGTAGAAATTAGGATAAAGAATACTTTATGAAAAAAAATCTTTTCTTCTAACATTTTACTTACAGTTCAATACAAGAAAACAATTTAGAAATATATTCTTATAACTTTCTTTATCAGCCAAAATCTATAAGCTGTCCTGAGGTCATTAGAACTTCCAAGTGTGCTGGTTAGGTGCTCTTTCCACTGTCATTATTAGCTCTGAGCTTTGTTTTACAAAGTTTAGCCTGAAGAGTTGGTTGTAGAGCTCTGGGACAACCTCCCCTGTCAGCAGGCTCTGTTGAGAAAGACATCTCTAGAGCTGAAGCTCTGACCTGTTGCACTGAGGATAAAAAGTGCTCTAAAAGCCGAAGGACAGCTCAGATCCTAGACCAGTTTACTTAACAAAATGCATTGCTGCTGTTTTATTTTCATTCAGCAATAGCTCTGTGCAATCCTTCTGAGTTTTAACAGCAGATGAGAATATTCCAGCTGAGCCAGAAGAGGCATTTGACAGAGGGTGGAGCAGGCTAAAATGTGTGCACTCATTACTGCAGTCAGTTAGGTAATAATTACTACTTTTTGCCCACAAGCAAAGGGCTTAACTTTTTTTTTTAAATTTTTTTTTTTACAGCTGTGGCAGTAAGTTGTGGCTCAGTCCAGAAGCTGAACCGTGTCCCTTTGGTGTGGACAAAC
>NW_008678160.1:0-311 GCF_000695815.1 Acanthisitta chloris | reverse complement strand
TGCCAACTATGATGACAAGGAGCAGTTGTCTTCCGCACTCTCCACACACGACTCTGTCAACAAGGATGATATATCCTTGGGCAAAAGGAATTACAGCCCAGGCACGTGCTCAGCACTTCCAGCTCGCGCCGTTATGTAATACCAAACCCGACTTTCCATTAAAAACAACCAATTCTGGCCCTCGCGGTTGTCAAACCAGCAGAGCTGGAAACACGAAGCAAACCTCCCGCGCTGGAGGAACCGACTCAGCGCTCACAGCACACCTGGAGCGGCTGTGAGACCGCGGGACGGGGCCCGGGGCTCGGCGGGAC
>NW_008678159.1:1047-1364 GCF_000695815.1 Acanthisitta chloris | reverse complement strand
GGGACACGCGGGGACACAGCGCACGGGGACACCCCCACCCATAAACCTCCGAACTGGCACTGCTCTGGGTGCTCAGAACACACAACCCACACCCTTGGGGACAGAGGGGACACAGCTCCCAACCCCTGGGGACAGAGGGGACACAGCCCACCCCCACCCTGAGCCAGCATTGTCCCTATGGGGTGGCCCTGACCCCTCCGGTGTCCCCTGGGGGGGGACAATGAGAGCCACAGATGCTGGGGGAGGAAGATATGGTTTATTGTCACCTGTGGGGCCAGAGGGACACAGGTCATGGGTGACAAGGGGCCATGGGTGAC
>NW_008678159.1:0-1017 GCF_000695815.1 Acanthisitta chloris | reverse complement strand
ACTGCTGTCCCTGGGGCTGGGGCAGCACCTGGGGGACACTGACACCGGGAGGGGACACCAGGGGGGACCCTGTGAGGACAGGACAGTGGGGCCATGTCCCTGTGTCCTGCTGTGAGCACTGGGCGAGGGGAGTGACACACAGGCTCGTGTCCCATCCTCGTGTCCCTGTCCTCAGGGCTAGGGACAGGTCAGGGTGTCCCCACAGGGTTTGGGGGTCCTGGAGTGTCCCCAGGGTGTCACAGCAGAAAGAGGAGAATGGGGAATGAGATGTCCCCAAGGTGTCACAGCAGGAAGGGGACATGGGGGACTGAAGGGGGGGATGACCCCAGGGGTGTCCCCAAGGGATGTCCCCAATGTGTCCCAGCTGGAAGGGCATGCTGGGGGACGTCCCCAGGGGTCAGAGCAGGAAGAGGACGATGAGGGACCTGAGGGGCGATGTCCCTAGGTGTCACCACGGGAAGGGGATGATGGGGGATGGGATGTCCCCAGGAGATGACCCCGGGTGTCACAGGAGGAAGGGGATGATGGGGGATGGGATGTCCCCAGGAGATGACCCCGGGTGTCACAGGAGGAAGGGGATGATGGGGGATGGGATGTCCCCAGGAGATGACCCCGGGTGTCACAGGAGGAAGGGGATGATGGGGGATGGGATGTCCCCAGGAGATGACCCCGGGTGTCACAGGAGGAAGGGGATGATGGGGGATGGGATGTCCCCAGGAGATGACCCCGGGTGTCACAGGAGGAAGGGGATGATGGGGGATGGGATGTCCCCAGGAGATGACCCCGGGTGTCACAGGAGGGACCACGGGGGTCACAGGAGGAAGGGGATGATGGGGGATGGGATGTCCCCAGGAGATGACCCCGGGTGTCACAGGAGGAAGGGGATGATGGGGGAGCGCAGTGGGGGGTAGTCGCGGAACTCGCGGAGGTAACTGCGGTGTTTGCCCTGAGCCCAAATTGCCATTTGCACGAAGCCAACGAGAGAGAACAGAGCCACTGTGGGAGGGAGGGGGGATA
>NW_008678158.1:469-784 GCF_000695815.1 Acanthisitta chloris | reverse complement strand
CCACCCAAACCTGGAGCACTTTCTGGTTCAGTTCTGGTGACCCCAACATAACAAGGACAGGGATGGAGCAGGTGAGGCTGCAACAGCCTCTACAGTGCTGCTGCCTGGAGGCTGAGCAGCTCCAGCTGCAGACACTCAGCAGCTCCAGAAATCCCTGCCAGGAGCAGGTTCTGCTTCCCAAACCCTGCACCAAGGGATGCCTTTATAGAGTCATAGAATCAACCTGGTTAGAAGAGACCTCAAAGATCATCCAGTCCAACCCTACCGTGGTCACTAGCCCATGGCACTAAGTGCCACATCCAGTCTCAGCTTGAA
>NW_008678158.1:0-342 GCF_000695815.1 Acanthisitta chloris | reverse complement strand
CCTGCTGCTGGTTGCCTGGGAGAAGAGACCAACCCCCACCTGACTCCAACCTCCTGTCAGGGAGCTGTAGAGGGCGATAAGGTCTCCCATGGGATAAACTGAGCTGGAAGGGACACACAAGGATCATCAGGCCAACTCCTGTCCCTGCACAGGACACCCCAACCCATAGGGGATGGACTAGATGGTCTTTGGGTCCTTTCCAACCCAAACCACTCTGTGATGCTGGGATCGATCGATCTGCTCGGCGCTCTGCTGGGATCGATCGAGCGCTCGGCGCTCTGCTGGCGATGCCTGCGCCGGGCGCGGTCGCCATGACAACGCGGCCTAGCCCCGCGGCCGGGC
>NW_008678157.1:2956-4414 GCF_000695815.1 Acanthisitta chloris | reverse complement strand
GATGAACAGCCCCAACTCTCTCAGCCTATATTCATAGGAAAGGTGCTCCAGTCTCTGATCAGCTCTGTGTCCTCCTCTGGCCTTGCTCCAGCAGTTCCATGTCCTGATGTTGGGGACACCAGAGCTGTGCAGCACTCCAGGTGGGACCTCACAGAGCACCTCAGAGGCACTTCCTTAACCTTCTGTCTTTCTAACTGAGCTGATGCTGTTCTCGTGTTCTCCTTTAACAGCATATTAATCCTACAATTAAAAATCCAAGGCAGTTTCCTTCCTCCCCCCACCCACCACCCTGCAGCTCAGGAGTCCTGGCAGAACAGCTGATCCAAGTCAAACGAGCTCAGTACCACCTACCACCTTTGGCACTCGCAGCACCTCTCCAGACAGATGATAAAAGCTGGTTACAGATTAAACAGCTCCATCCTTCCACATTTATTTCCTTTTGGAAGCACACAGACCTGCAGGAAGCTGATCAAAGGCTGCAGATGCACAGCCATGCAACCTCCATCCAGCAATCCTTCCATCTCCAAACCAGCTGGGCAGGACACTGAATCTGTGGTGGGATTTCTGGGCTCTGTGTGTGAGCAGTTTCCATCATTTTCCTGCTTACTGGGAGCTTCCTGACTGATCAGAAACCGCTGGTACTGCTTTGAGCACTGCATTTCTTAGCAACAGGACAACTACCACATGCATTACATCTCCACATCCTGTTTATCCTGGTTTCCCCAGGAAGGCAGATTGGCATTGCACATATTCCGCCCTGGCTGCTCAACCCAACTGACACGAATCAAATCCAAAAAGGATTAAAATCCACCAGATGTGTCCAAAACCAGCATGGTGGGAAAGGGCAGTGGATGGGGAAGGGAACATCTGCTTTTAGACCTTCAGGTTCGTGCAGTCTTCCCTTCACATTCCCTTGTCCTGTCCTGTTTATTTTCTCCCAATAGCTTTGGCTTTGGGTTGGGATTTGTTTGGTTTTGCTCTGAACTGGAAACACACTGTTGGGCTATTTGCCAGAAGTCAGACAGCTCATGTACATCTATGTTAACAAAACTGACTCTTTATACAGAAGGAAATCCATCACAGTTTCTGGAAGTTTTCTGGACAAAAATTAATGGGGCTGGAGAAGATGGGAATGAATATGGATGAAACTGTGATTAATGGCTGAGCTAGATACAAGGCAGGAGAAGATGACCATCCATATAAAAGAGTGACAGTTCCTCAGGATCAGGCTGGGATTAACCTGCCACCTGTGAGCACATCAGTGAATTATCCTTTACCACTCATGATGTATATGACTGGGTATAAATTGGGCATAAATGGGTAATTGGGTATAAACTCAAAGAGGGAAATTTAGGTTAGATCTCAGGCAGAAGTTTTCCCTGTTGTGGTGTTGAGACACTGTCCCAGGGTACCCAGGGAGGCTGTGGCTGCCCCAACCCTGGCACTGTCCATTCCAGG
>NW_008678157.1:0-2726 GCF_000695815.1 Acanthisitta chloris | reverse complement strand
CACCTCCCTGGGCAGCACATCCCAATATTACGTGGGAATATTGCCACACACATGTGCCCAGGCATGTGCATACACACACACGTGTGCATGTGTGAGTTTAATGTCCCAAAGATGCCTAGTGAACCTAAAAATGTGAGAGGCACTGCCAGTACAGGAGAATTATATTGAACTATTAAGTAACTGGAGGAATTTTTGGACATCAGGAAAAATTTCCTTACAGGAGTTGTCAGGCACTGGAAGGGGCTGACCAGGAGGTACTGGAGTCACCATCCCTGGAGGTATTCAAGGAATGACTGTACATGGCACTCAGTTCTCTGGTCACAAGGTGGTGATGGGTTGAACTCAATGATCTTGGAGGTTTTTTTCCCACCTACATGACTCTGGGATCCTGTGATAACCAAACAATACTGAGGAACAGAGTCATAGCAAAGGGGTAATGGAATCAACTGTACAAAATACAGTCAGGCACTTAGAGAGCAACAAGCAGGATTGATGCCAAAAGGTAGGAAAAGCACCAAGCGAAATACAGGAAGTGTCACAAATTTATTCAGAGTCAGAAATGTGCCGGAAGCCACAGAAACCAAACAGAGAACAACACAGAATCACAGAAAATCCTGAGTTGGAAGGGACCCACAAGGATCATCAGTCCAACTCCTGCCCAGGACACTCCAACAATGCTCCCTGTGCCTGAGAGCATTGGCCAAACTCTCCCTGAGCTCTGTCAGCCTTGGGGCTGTGACACTGCCCTGGGAGCTGTTCAGTGCCCAAACACCTCTGGGGGAAGAACCTTGTCCTGATCTCCAACCTAACCCTGTTCAGTGCCCAAACACCTCTGGGGGAAGAACCTTGTCCTGATACCCAACCTAACCCTGTTCAGTGCCCAAACACCTCTGGGGGAAGAATCTTGTCCTGATCTCCAACCTAAACCTCCTCTGACACAACTTCAGGCCATTTCCTCGGGGAATAATGTTTCAGGTCATGTATTTCCAGTGAAGAGAAAGACAAACTGGTGCCACTCCACATGGCCAATGGCCAATGCAAAGGATCATGTTCTTGTGTGGGAAAATCAACCTCGGCACATCTGAAGCATTGCCACAGTAACAGTAACAATTTAATTGCCAGGACTAAACAAATGAGATTGTCCTAACAGTGCTCTAAGCACTCAACAAGCTTAAAATGCTGCCTCGGCACAGGAGGGATTTCCAGCAGAACAGAAGGTCCTGAAGCCAATTAGCTGTGATCTGGATCCCTGTCAGAGAGTGGAAACCAAACCTCATGGAAGACTAAGCAGACATGGATGCCAGAAACAGATTTACGGTGGGTCCTGCAACTGCTTGGCTGGTGGGGTCCATGACCTCTTCTGAGCCACCCTGACCTTAAACCCTTGGCCTTCAAAGACTGGCACCCAAACCAGCTGATGGAGGGGAAAAGTAAAGACAGGTAAGGACAAGGAAGAAAAGAATTATAGAGTGTTAAAGGGTTGAATGGACCTTAGAGCTCATCCAGCCCCAACCCCTGCCCTGGGCAGGGACACCTCCCAGCAGAGCAGGTTGCTCAAGGCTCATCCAACCTGGAATGGACAGTGCCAGGGTTGGGGCAGCCACAGCCTCCCTGGGCAGCCTGGCACAGTGTCTCACCACCACAAGAGGAAAATTTCTGCCTAATATCTAACCTAAATCTCCCTCTTTAAATTTATCCTCATTACTCCTTGTCCTGTCCCTGCAGCTCCTAACACAGATCCCTCTGCAGCTTCCCTGGAGCCCCTTCAGCTCCTGGAAGTAAAGAAGAAAAATCGTAAGGGATAAATCTACTGCAGTGGCAGAGAATAAGAGATTGATTTGCACAAGGGGGAGGGTTGGTTTCTGCCAGTGGTGCTGCCATCTTGCAGCTCTTATTTTTAGGGCCTACACATATTAAAGGAGACAAAATGTTCTGTATGAGTTGATAGAGGACTGTAAAACCTAAACACAAGCAAATAAAACAGGAGTCATAAAATCCTGATCTCAGCAAGCTGCCAGCAGGAGATAAAGCCCTTTATCTGTGTCTGCATGCAGGTAATACATAGATGCACGTGAGACACTGTGGGCAAGGAAAGCACAAGGGCTAAAGTACTTGGCGTGTTTAATCAATCATTGATTTCTCTGCTGAATTTCCAAAATGCATCTCTGGCAAGATAACTGCTCGATGCTGGATGCACTGTCACTCAGTGAGCTCAGAGACCTGAGCCAACAGCAGGAAGGACAGGCTGACACAACAGAGCCAAACTAAGGCAGGATGGGCCTTTCCTCTCACCAGTATAATGTCCTAGAGACATTCTCTGCTCTTTCCTCTACAAAAAAAACAGCAAACACCACCCATAAAAACACTGCGCTGTGCTCAGCCCACCAGAGAATTCCAGGGTTAAGAGAACTAAGAAATTGGAAGGATATTACCACTAGGAAAACAGTAAGAAATGACCTATTGTTTTTGTTTCTGAATGCTGTTGCATAATCAGCACTTGGGAAAAGCTTACAGGGGTTGAAATAATTTCCACTGGCATGTCGAAAGTGTTTATAGCCCAGGAAAGTCTCAAGATAATCTGATCTTGATAAACCACACCAATCTGATCTTTTCTCCTGCCCTGACACAGCAATCACAACTCCACTTCTGCAGCCAGACAGCCTCTAACTTCTATGCAACCTGGATCCATGCAGGATTCAGGGGGGAAAAGAGGAGGGGGTAAAAGA
>NW_008678156.1:0-1119 GCF_000695815.1 Acanthisitta chloris | reverse complement strand
CACAGAAAGCTGCTTTGACAAAAAAACTTGGGGTTTGAGCCTGAGTATCTCAGAGGAGAGAGAAAAACAGAAACCTAACCTCCATCCTGTGTTTTGGGGTCACAGTTGCCATCTCCCCAGGGTTTCCAGACTAGTGGCACTGGCTCATCCTCCTCCAGCTGGGCTCTGTCTAGCAGGTCTGGGATGTCCGCTTTTTCTGCTGCCAACGTTGATGGGTCTAAAAGAAGAAGGAAGAGGAGGTGGGGAAGGCAAGTTGTGAGGCATGGACCCACCGGCTGGCACCAACCCCACCCCAAAATGCTGTTCCCTCGTGGCCCTTCCAAACATTTTCCCTTCTGTCATCACTAGGCCACAGCTCACGCACGAGCAGCTATGAAACCAGTCGCTCCTAGTCACTCCCAGTCTGATAACCTCACGCCCACTAGGATTCCAGTTGCTCCCCATATGGTTCCAGTTGTTCCCAGTCAGCCCCGCTATGGTTCCCGTTACTATTTGTAGGATCCTGAGCATCCCCCCAGTTGCTTCCACCATGATCCCACTGGCTCACAGCCACTTCCAGTCACACTAAATGTGATCCCAGTTGCTCCCAGCCTGATCCAAGTTGACTCCCACAATGATTCCAGTGGCTCCCAGTATATCCCAGTCGCCAGTAAAGTGGTCCAAATTTCTCCCAGCACACTCTCAGTCACTCCCACTATGATCCCGATCTCCCTCAGTGTGGGCCCAGTTGCTCCCAATATGAACCCACTTGCTCCCACTAGCATGGACACAGTCCCTCCAAGCTGCCCCCAGCACGGTCCCAGTTGCTCCCAGTGTGCTCCCAGTCCCCCCGAGTATGCTTACAAACATTCCCAGTTGCCCTCAGCATGGTTCCAGCTGCCCCCAGTATGAACCCAGTCACTATGAACATATCACGGTTGCCTCCAGCATGCACCCTGTCACTCCCAGTTCCTCCCAGTTGCTTCCAGCATGATCCCATTTGATTCAAGTTGTTTGTTCCATGTAGCCCTCAGTATTGTCCCAGTCGATCCCAGCACGGTACTGGTACCCCCAGCATGGTTTCAGTATCTTCCAGTAGCTTGCAGTCTGTCTCCAGATGCCCACAGCATGCTCCCAGTT
>NW_008678155.1:0-7024 GCF_000695815.1 Acanthisitta chloris | reverse complement strand
CCCTGCTGTGGAGCCCTCTCCCCTTAACAGCCACCACCGCTGCCTGCACCCGACCCCCACCCGGAGCAGGCACACGCACACCGACCACTGCCGCTCGCCTCCAGCTTCCACGTAGCCAGCACAATTCTCAGCGCATGCGCAGATGAGGCAGAGGGGTGAAGCGGCACCACCGCGAGGCATACCAGGAAGTGTGGTCCGGGGCGAGCAGGCCTAGCCACCGCCCCCCATACCTCTCCGGGCACCGGGCTTCCCCGGACGGGTCGTCATCCTCCAGGTGAGCCCTTCCTAGGGCAAGAGGCTTTCCTCGATAACCGCGGGGAGCTCGGGGGAATAGGCTCGCTACTATAGCCTGCGGTGCTGCACCTGGGCCAGGGCAATCCCAGACATGAGCACAGACTGGGAGAAATCATTGAGAGCAGCCCTGAGGAGGACTCGGGAGTGTTGGTTGAGGAGAAGCTCAACGTGAACCAGCCATGTCTGCATTAATCTTACTTTATAAATTCCAGATTCATCCTCCTGATTTCTTTTCATGGCCGAACATGCCTGTGGATTTCCAGCGCTCCTTGATATTGTTTTGTGGCTATTGTTTCTTGCACAGCTTTCTTGGGCCACATGTGCTTAATGAAAGGTGTGATAATGGGATAGATATATGGTTCCAGGAATTTCTTGTAGACCCAGAGGAGGACCAGAATGACAATATAAGGAATGTACATTGTGGCTTCCTCTTGTTCTCTGACAAAGCTGGTGAGGAAAAACAAACAATTTAGGATGACAGTGTTTGTATGCTAAGAGCTAAGAAAAGTGTTTAAATAATGAATAAAGATTGTACTTGATATTAAAATATAAAAGATTCTTAAATTATGGATTAACTGTTAACATTTCAAAATGCTGTGTGTTTCCATCTTTATAAAGTTCTCAACAAAGGAAACATTCTTGACATTTTAACAAAAAAGGAGTTTGATAATAATTCATCAGTCCTACAGCTGCAACTTCAAACAAATTCAGAAAATAAAAGTTTTTGCTTAAACCACACAAAAACAGTTTAAGCAGCAAGCTGTAGATATCAGCTCAATTCTTACCATATTATAACAAAGGGTCCAAAAGGTTTGTTTTTTGTATTCCTCTTTTATTTAAGGTGAAATTAAATGGCAGGACTCCAATCCACCCAATGGCTTGCTACCACTGAAGGGCAGATCAGTGAGAGGGGGGAACAAAATACCAGTCAGGATTTGAGAGGAGAGTATGAGTTACTTCCTCTTGCACAGGAGGAATCACTTGATCCCATAGCAATCCCATACAATTGGTCAAACTATTAGAAAATTAATCCCTTTCTCCCAAAACCAGGAGGAAATCTTCAAAAACAGCAGCCTCAAATCTGGAATGGAAAAAAAAGGGAAAAACCAAAGCACAGGGGCAGAAAAGTACAATTGAGAGGAAGCAGTTAAGTAGGATTGGAGCTGTCCCTTTTGTTGATGAGCAACATATACACTCCACCGCACAGCAGCAACTTTGCCCTTCACATTCCTCCTTTCTAGGCTGCTGCTATCTGAATTCTTACATTAGGAAGCAAAACAAAATCTTTCCAAGATGGAGAATGAAGAGGAAGATGTGCACACTGGAAAACAGTTTCACTTTTTTTTTTTTAAGCTATCCTAAAAATTTTTAGCCCTGTGGAAGAACAGAATAACAATTTCCAGTTAGCTACTTCTAAGTGTAGTTTTGGCTGCTTCATATGTAGTTTTACAGGATCTACTTTCTGAAGTCAGAGAGAAATCTATGTCAAGAGAACACAAATGAGTTAATCCTTTAAAGCCATTCAAAAAGATAATTCAGATACTCTCTCTGCCAGAACTTCTTAGATACTAAATTTCCAGCAACATCATGTGGATTCATCCACCAGCTAAAGAATGTGGCTGGAGGGAACATCCCAGGCTGTCCTTCTGAGGCAACTGCATGTGTCTCTGCAGTCACTTTGCATCAAGATTCCAGACCAGATGTAAAAGCAAGCTACTGGAAGTATAATACCCATCCTAATAAGAGTGAAATAATGTCCACAAGTTTCTTCCATGATTTGGTGATGCTCTGTTGCTTTGTTAGCAAGAGAAAAAGAAAAAAAAGAGTAAAAGGGCAAATAATCAGATTTCAATAGCAAGATTATTTCTTTGTGATAGCAGGTTTTTTTTCTCTCTCTGTAAGCCACCATATATTAGGGTCAGCAGAGAGAACATGTATGACATGGCAAATTTCAGTAGGTAGGGTCTTTGTTTCCTACATTAGTCAACTATTATGGAAACAGAAAAAACAGCTAGGCAGGCAAAAAGGCGCTTTTTTTTTCCTTTTTTCATAAAGGACCACCCTAGTCTAGAAAGGTTAATTTATGCAATATACTCCAGTTCTGCCTCTGTAGGATTATGTCAGGCTAGAATATTCCCAAAAGCCAGGCCAGCCTTCCCAGTTGACAGTCAATTTTTATTGTTTTAAAAAGCAGCGGTGGCATTTCCCCCTCCTGCTGACATACACGTGGGAGCAAAGATTTTTCTGAATCGGTTAAGTTCCACCCAAACATGCATTGAAACCAAAGAGCTCCACACCTCAGCATATGCTATTATGTTTCGGGGTTCACCCCGTCTGCTCCCGGTTAACAGAGCCACTCTGGCCACAGAGAAGAGCAGCAAACGGTGAGATAAGGTCGGCTCCCGGCCGGACTAGAGGAGTGGTAGACTACGAAGGGACTCTTGGGGGATCAGGAGTGGCCCCATCTGTAGACTGCCTCGCACGCCTCGCACTCACCCCCACCAATAGAAGGCGACGTGCGCATCATGTGGTCCATGCCCCGCTCCCAAGAGCCACGTTAGCACCCAGCAGTGCCTGCCAGCCATTCCGCTCTGGCCACAGTCACCGCCAGGCAGCCCGAATGGGCCAGAACAGCGGAGTAAGCAAAGTGCTGCACTTGTTCCCAATTATCTCGTTTTTACACGTGAATAATAGTGATAAGTCAACAGGATCCCCAGCATTGCAATAACAGGCATCCCAACTACCGTGCTCACTACCTGCAGCTGTCCCACAGCAACACCTTGCTGAAACCAAAGCAGAGAAACACACGATAAACTTTTTCATTTTATTATGTACATCTGTCAGAGCAGATTTACCCCCGAGCCATTAGCTTTTGCTTCTTCAGCTTCTTCTGGGATATCTGAAAAACAAACAGAAATGAGAAAATGGCAAAATGAGAACATACCTTTCCAAAACATCTTACAAATAAATTTACAGTTATCTTTTGAAGGTACTGAGAACTGTTAGAAATTTCTTCACCCGTTTACAAAATGATCTGTTGATTGTACTTTCACGTACATAAGTGTCCCTACAAGTACTACATTGCTTACAGGCTTGCGATTTAAATTTTATTGCAGTACATCCCAGCTTCACATGCATGGGCTGAGGAAAGGAAGAACAAACTCCCGGTATAATATAAACCCCTGAAAACCCATTTTCCAAAGTTATCAACATGGTGTTCACAATAAATATTGAGGTTGTTCAAAAATAGCTTTTTTCTTTCATTGGGTATTCCAAAGGTGTCTCAAGATAGTCATTACAGCAACCTCTCTGCCTGAAAAATGCCAAGTATGAACACTCGGCTCTCCCAATGCTGACATTAGAGGACTAAGGGTATGACACTACATGCCTTTTTCTTTTGAGCAACTTCCTCCTCTGGCTTGGGAACGATCTGCTCCTTCTCAGTGAGGATCATCTCTATGTGGCAGGGGGAGCTCATGTAGGGGTTGATTCTACCATGTGCTCTGTAGGTGCGTCGGCGCATTTTGGGAGCCTTGTTGACCTGGATGTGCTCAATGACCAGAGAATCCACATCAAGACCCTGGCAGGGAGGAGAATAAAACTTGTGACTTGTTTTTTATCTTCAAATAAATAATATCCAAAGCAAAAATGTGAATAATCACCCTCCAGGCACATACCACTGCTGGCAAATAAAATGGCCAAATTTGGAGGTGCCACAGAACTGAGTATTTAGCAAGCAAGCACCAATCAAAGTCAGAAAAACAGAGACCACCCCCTATGCATCACAATCAATTTAAAATTATGTCGATGGCTCGGAAAGAGACAATTGTTATTTCATGGTTACTCCAAAGGTGTCCTAAGATAGTCATCACTGCCATCAAAGTTACTAAATTAAGCACCAAGTATATTACAAAGTTACAAACTGACCAAGAGTCCACATTTTGCTTTGTTTTGTAGTTTTTAAGAGACCTAAACATCACTTAAAACAGTTGATAACCATGTGCAAACTATCTCCCTGTGAAAAATTATTACTCCCATTTTAACTTGAAAAACACACAGAGCCTAATTCAAACAGAGTATACCAACACCACAATACAATTTAGTTTCATTGACAAAGCAGGCATTACCCAGTCTTCCACGTCAGAGACACTCAGTCCAGGAGTGCTGACACGCAGCACAACACAAACACTTTGCATACAGTAACACTGACACAGCCTACCTTGAGCTCAGCATTGCTCTCTGCATTTTTGAGCATGTGCAGCAAGAACTCTGCGCTCTTCTTGGGCCAGCGTCCCTGAGTCCAGCCCCACTGCTTGGCCTGGAAGAAGACAACAAGAGTTCCATTTTTCTCCCAGTACAACACAATTTACCCTTCAGGCACCATTAACTTGCCATTACATTCCCTTCTATTAAGATTAGATAACAAAATTATTAAATTTCATCAATTACCTGACAGTGCAAGCAGATGCAATGCAGTACTGAAATTAAGAGTAACTCTTCTCTCCCTCTCTAACAAGCTGGTCTAATGGAAGGTGTCCCTGCTCATGGCAGGGGGGTTGAAACTAGATGAGCTTTAAGGTCCCTTCCAACCCAAACCATTCTAGGATTCTGTACTTTAATACAAGGTTATCATCAACAATGACAGACTATTCTCCATGCTATCTCAAAATCATCTCTCTCTCTTAACCAGCCACAGCATCCTTCTCACATTTTCATCTCAGATCTCACCTGGGCACATCTACCAACTCCTCCATTGTAGCGCTGGAAGGGAACGCATTGCTTCTTCAAGGTGACATCCTTCAAGTACTTGGTGGCCTTGCGGATGTGCATGCCCTTGATGGCCTGAGCAGTCTCTCGAGTGTTCTAGAAATACAGAGCATAGTAAAGTTCCTCTTAACACATATTTACAAGTTACAATGTGAACAAAAGCACCCCTCTCTCTCTCTCTCCTGGATCCTATTCTTTTTGCTAAAATGTCAATTTAAAGGAAGCACTCACACAAAAAAAAACCCCACACCTAAATTAAAGAATAATTAAGAATGCTATTTTTTTTTTTTGCTACCTACTTTTCTAACCCTTGGTATGACTACCATTACTGAATTTGCAGCTCTAAATAAAACATTACTGTTTTTTTACCTAATGGTTAGATCTTTCCAATCAACAAAATTAAAAATTGAGTATACTTTTCATAGCTCCTCTTTGGCCACTAATCCAAAAAAGCTGGAGCCCAAAGGATAAATTCCTGCTAAAATGTCAAATATGGCACCTCAGAGGAAGTGATGAGAAATCAAGATATAAACAAACAATATAAGTATCTCTGTAAATTAAGAGAAAAAAAGGTTCAGAAAGAAAAAAAAAAGGCTAAAAGTATCAGTGCTTAAGGCAACATACTAAATGCAAAAATCAGAGTAACTATAATCCCACCTGATCATAGTAAAAAAAGCAACTCAAAATAAGTGAAATATCTTATCAATGTGGAACAGAAAAGCATCTGCTCAGCTTTGATTTTGTGGTTAACTCGAACATATCCTGAATTCACTGCCACACCTAAACCTTTTCCAAAGAAACCTATGTCCTCGTGCCAAACACCATATGCCTCCCCTGACAATACTTCTCAACCAGCAGCATGAGCAGGTGAATCCCATGATCTTTCCAAGCAACCAGAAAGGCAGAGTAAGACAAATGAAATAAATCTCACATCTGACACTAGCCCAATTCCTCCTGCTAAATTCACTACAGCTGTTTTCCTACTGTATTTTATTATCTGTATTTGAGAGAAAACTCTAGGACACAGTATCTTCTTTTTGATCCTGTGAATGAAAACCATTACAAGCAGCTAAAGCAAACACAAGCCATAACCTATGCTACCACCCTTAAGTAATCATGCGATGATATAGAATAACAGACACTTCCTTCAACCAAATACCCAACAATAAAATAACAAAATCAAACCAAAACCAAATGGAATTGCATTTCTTACTATCCACACACTGCCTACCTTGAAATGCACTCGCAGGTTGGATCCCCGTGACTTGCATGCTGTGGAGAAAAATAAGACAAACTTTTCAAATTAAAAGCTCAATGGCTTTGGTCAAGTCCTATACAAATGTTCACAAAAAACTCACATTTTGTGGGATTCTCCGGATCCAGGGAGTAGCGCACCATTTTCAGATCTCAGCTGCAAAAAAGCAATTAAAAAAGACCCATATTAAAGCTTAAGCAGATAAGCAGAACCTGGATTGTTCACCTTACTGCCAATAACTAACTGCAGGAACTGCTCAGAAACTATGCTTTCTTTTCACAATTAAATCCAAAGGTGTCCTAAGAAAGTCATCACCGCAGCCATGGCCGATCCGTAGGGCCTGCTTTCCCCTCACCCCAGCCGGCTACCTCCAAGCTCGCCATCCCCGCTCTCTTTCCGTCCTTCCACAAATACCAAGGGCGTCCAGTGAGGCGGACTGAGACCTCAAGCTCTCGCCCCTTCACTGCCTCCCCAGGGCATCCTGGGCAGGATAGAACTGGATTAGAACGGCTCACTGACAACCATAACTCCTCACCTCTGGACAGCGGCGGAGAAAAGGAGAAGTAGGGCATGTCGGGAACGCCTAGAGCCGCTTGCTCTCGCGAGAGCCCTGACAAAATTTCGGCTAGGGAGCGTCGCGGAAGTGCTGCGCCGCGCGGGATGATAGGAGCGGGAGAGACCGTTGGCAAAGGCGTAGTGACGATAGGG
>NW_008678154.1:0-1328 GCF_000695815.1 Acanthisitta chloris | reverse complement strand
GCTTCGAGCCTCACAGTGCCACGACCCTGCGGTGCCAGTGCTGACTCCGGTGGGGCACGGTTGCCACTGAAAACTCTGGAGCCAGGAGGGTGAGAGGCCAAGCCAGTGGCACTGGAGCCTGAGTGCTGTGCTGAGGCACTGCTGGAGGAATATGGGCTCCTGGTGGTGACTGGGACTGGATCGGAGGCGCGTCTGGAGGGGAGATGTCCAGGACTGTGTCAGCGGGGAAGGCAGCAGAGCTAGCTCACGGCTTTTGTAGGGACACATCGATGGAGAAGGCAGGAGCATGGAGCACCTGCACTGGGGCAGTGGCACATGCAACCACCCCTTCTGCTTCTGGTGAGCTGGTGGCCAGCACACAGCTGCTCCAGCACAGCCACCCCGGAACACCCACTGTCACCTGCCACAGCCACCCCAGCAGAGTGACTGTCACCCTGGCAGAGTCACCCCACCAGGGAGACTGTCACTCCAGCACAGCCATCGGGGCAGAGTGACTGTCACCCTGGCACACCCACTGTCACCTGGCACACCCACCCCGGCACACCCACTGTCACCCGGCACAGCCACGCTGGAGGAGGGACTGTCACCCCAGCACAGCCATCTGGGCACAGTGACTGTCACCCCAGCTCAACCACGCCAGCAGAGCCACCACTGCCCCACCTACATGCTCACCACAGAGGAAGCCCAGCTGTAGCCTGCGCCCATCCCGCTGCAGGAAGGAGGCTGCTCTGACTGCACAGCAGCCCTGGCTTCACCCTGGCCTCAGCGGGGCTGAGCCCCTGCACCCAGCTGCTGTGCCTGGCTGTCACCTTGCCACCACGTGCCCATGGCCAGCACTTCGCCCACAGTTCCCTCGGGGGCGGAAGGACTCCCTTCCCCCAGTGCAATGGAGCATGACATGGGCCTGTGGGCTCCCAGAGGGAGGTGCCTGTGGCCAAACCCAGCACCCCGGACAGGTAACACCAGCCCCACTGCGGTGCTGGCGCAGGGCTGATGGTCCCTGCTCCACTGCTGGCACAGGGCCTGGAAGAAATCACAGCACCTGCCAGGGTGGTCACAGTTTCAAAGCTGGTGAGGAGGGACAGAGCTGGATGGCACAGCCAACATCCCCTCCAGCTCCTCTCCAGGACCCACCGATGCCAGTGGGACACTGGACGGTTCTACCACAGCCATGGGACAGTGCCCAGCTGCAGTGGGAAGGGAAAGGAAGAGAAAGGAAGGGACAAGGCGGCTGCTGTGGCGCCCGTGCCCATGACGGAAGCAAAGGACAAACACGCTGTGGGGCTGGAGCTCCTGTGGGACGGGATCAAACAGCCGAGCGGCGTGAG
>NW_008678153.1:2233-5823 GCF_000695815.1 Acanthisitta chloris | reverse complement strand
GTTCTAGTAGGTTGGCTGAGGGTAGCTGTGGTTTTCAATACTTCAGAACACCCATAAAGTATTTGTGGGCTATGGTTGGAAATGTAAGAAATTGGCATTTCCTCTAAGAGCACTGGCACTGATGTCCTGCTGCTTGTATTTTCATGGGAAAATGGTTAGAAGTTTTCCAATTCTGTTCACTGCAACCCTGACACAGCCTTTGCTTGAAATTTCAGCCTGTCGGTTGCAGAGTTCATCCCCTGCATAGAGGATTGTGCAAGTCTGTGTCTTCTTCTTGGAAACTCTCATCAATTCTCTGCAGATTCCAAAGAATGACCTCTTGCCAACATTTTTGAGGTTCTCCTCCTAACATGCAAGCTGCACACAGACTTTCAGGAAAACATGTTACCAAACACTAGTCTTTTAAAAATCTGTCCCTGATAGTCCGTACAAACACTAGAACCCTAATAAATCCAACTTACACCTTTAGAAATCAAACCAGGAAAGTCTGTTAGGTAGTGTCTGCTGATCTACTGGCATGCCTTCCATGACTGCAAACAGTACTGTAGAAAACACATCCTACAAAATGTTCCATAAATACAGGAATCAACAACATTCTGGCATGGAAGGTGACAGGAAAGTGTTGAGGGACTGCCTGATGCAGTTTAATAACTTTATACTGGTCATGGCATTTAAGTGACACTCTCAAATGTGGCCCTTTGCATCTGGAATTCTCCCATCTGGGGCTGCCCCTCTGGAGGAAAACTAGCAGGGTCATATCCATAGATTCTGCTTCTCATTGTCCTTTGTGCGCAAAGGGCCGTTGCGGTTTATTTGAGAGCCCAGCAATGGGGAGCAGCTGAATCCTGTCTTCAAATGAAGGGAATGGGTTCAAGCAACAGCAGGCAGGAAATCAGATTCCTTCTTCACAGGAAACACAGCATGAGGATGTCCCAGAGTGAAAAGCCAGGAAGCAAGGAAGCAGGAAGGGGTTCCTTAAGAGGTGCATCCTTTTAGACCTTGCAATAAGGAAGCTTAATCCTCTATACAAACACAGAGTGTTTCTTACCTACATAGATGTTCCAGAATTCCTCCTACAGGTAGGTGTGGGAAATGGGGAATAAAAAGAAACAGAGTTAGATAAGAATTACTGGATTCCTCAGAAAAAAACATTAGAGCTTTCATAGAGAGGATATTTGCAGCTAATAGTTGTTAAACCAAACCTTTAAGTCACTTTTCAGCCCACTATTACCACTTAATAACTGAAACCCATATGATCCATATGGTGTCCAGCTCCACACAAACAAGTCTCATGCATTTGTCAGAAATATCTGAAGCTCCTGAGATATTTTCCAGTGTGATTCACTCAGCATAAACCACTGGATTTCTTGCCTGTGTCTTTCCATCAGTTCTGTCTGTCTTTATATTCCTGTAACGCCAAATTCTCAGTCTCCATCCCCATATTCCCATCAATCAGGTCCTTATAAATCCTGATGTTTAGAAGTATTTTGCTCTTTGCCTCTGCACTGAGGATCCAGGTGTGCTGTCTGTCCAAGAAGTCCTTCTCAGTAACATCCAGACACCAGGCAGAACAGGCTGTGCAGGTTCTGCTATGGTTCAGTCAATATTTGTGCTCTGAAGAACTCTGGCCATGCACCCAGACCTCCCCACCCAGATCATCTCAGGGTCACTCCAAGAACATCATGGCCATCAAGTAATCCTAAGGGGAAATGAATCTGGCCTTAACTCCAGTTTCAGGGTCGTTCTGAACAGCCACATTAGCTGCAGACCATGCTCCCAATTTCCCTCCACCACTAAGTCATGTCAAGTTTTCGAAGATTACCTTTTCTACCTACTCCATTCCCCACAGCTGCTTTAACTCTCCCTTGAGCTTGGGAGACCATTTCTGTCTAAAGTTAATCAGCCATCAGGGTAGGGCAGGTGACACAAGAGTCACACATACAAACTGCATTCCAGTTAGCATTAAGGCATGTAAGAACTGTCCACAGTATACATTCTCTCACTTCAGATGCTGATAAAGAGAGTCACAAAATGATAAGCACTGCAAAGCTGCTTGAGATAAGTTTAGTATAATTCCCCCAGGAAGTTCCATGTCAGCATTTGCCTTCTCACACTTCCTGAGTGCCATGACCATGGACTGTGACCAACCTGGGACAACTCTGGGGCCATTCATGCTGGAACCATGTTCTTGGCAACCCTGGGACTACCTTGGGACCACCTTGGGACCACTCTAGAACCACCCTGGGACAACAGTGGGACCACCTTGGGACAAGCTGGGACTACCCTGGGACTTACTGGGACACCCTGTGACCACACACATGACCACCCTGAGACCATGTTCCTGGCCACCCTGGGACCATGTTCTTGGCCACTCTGGGATGGCTCTAGGACAGCCCTGGGACTGTGCTGGAACCACCATGGGACCACACTCAAGACCACCCTGTGACCATGCTGGGACCATGTTGGGACCACCCTGTGGCCCAGTCATGGCACTCATCTTGACCATAGTCATGACACTCAGCTATGCCACCTAGATAGGGTGAACTTATTTCCAAGACAGGTAACATCAAAGCCCTTAAAGGTCAAATACCTCACAATGGCAATTAGAAGGATCAGAACATGTAAGAGAACAGAGGCTTTAACATGGACTGGCCTTGCAAGAGCTAAATTAAGACTATTATTGGGTGTTTATGCCTTAGCAATTCCAACCGTGGCCAAAACTATTTGTACTTAGTGTTAAGAGATTGGGAATACCTTGTGAGTTTTGATGCCCAGCTGAAAAGTCTTGAATAGTAATTTTTAAACATGAAATATATAGACCTATGTTTCATATTAGTTCATCCTTACAGTTTTCTCGTTGTCTTCAAAAGCTTCTCTTGCTTCTTCTTTTGAGCAACGTTCCTCATTGCATTCTCTTTCAATATTCCCTTTCTTGATCTCCTCCCAGAAGGAGTTAGCACGTTTTGTTCTCTCCAAGAACTTGTCAGCATTTTCTTTCTTGATGAATACTACATAACAGGGAAAAATGATACAAGCAGGTAATGTTTGGTGGTGGTAAAGAGTTATTAGAAACAAGTGAAGTAGAAACAAAGCCAAAATAGAGCCTTTCACCTTTCCACTTGTACACAACATGAGCTGTGAAGTCCAACCTCACACAGGCTGATACATCTCAGGATCTCTCAGAGCAGTAGCCCCAGGAAAAAATGTAGGTCCCCAAAATTCTCTCCCACTCTTTTTAATCTTGAAAATAAGAACATGCACATTGCAACCAAGGGCTTATATTTCTGTGGCTTCTGCTCAAGATTCAGTCTTGAACAGAATGTCTTGCCCTGAAGGCCAGGGAGATTGCATTCCTTGACTTGGTCTTAAAGCTGGTCACCAGACAGCACCACTGCCTGCTCCAGGGGCTTGTGATGCAGAAACTAAATGCCACACAAACTCAAGGTGCAGCAATGTATCTACTAAAAGGTGGGAAAAGCCCATGTATGAATCATAGAATCATAGTATTTTAGGGTTGGAATGGAGCTTAGAGATCATCCAGTCCCAACCCCCTGCCCTGGGCAGGGACACCTCCCACCACACCAGGTTGC
>NW_008678153.1:0-2178 GCF_000695815.1 Acanthisitta chloris | reverse complement strand
GGGCAACCTGGGACAGTGTCTCACCACCCCCACAGGGAAAACTTCTGCCTAAGATCTAACCTAGATTTCCCCTCCTTCAATTTGTGCCCATTGCCCCTTTTCCTGTCCCTGCAGCTCCTAACACAGAGTCCCTCTGCAGCTTCCCTGGAGCCCCTTCAGCTCCTGGAAGGTGCTCTGAGGTCTCCACACAACCTTCTCTTCTCCAGGCTGAACAGCCCCAACTCCCTCAGCCTGTCCTCATAGGGGAGATGCTCCAGTGCTCTTAGCAAGTTGGTGGCTTCCTCTGGACTTGCTCCAACAGTTCCATGTCCTTCTTAGATTGAGGACACATTCTATTGCTCTTCCCCAGCCCAAATCCTACTGTGCTGCCCTTGGGATCTTCCTCCCCTATTGATAGCACCTCCTAATTGGCTGCAGAAATGTACCTGCCTTACTGATACATGTGAAGGCAGAGCTAAGGCAGATGCCTTCTAAGATTTAACAAAGAGCAGAAGTAAAAAAACCCTCACCTTTAGGAGGAAAGAACAGCCTGAAGTCAGTTTGCTGAGTTGTTTTATTTCTTAAAAGCTTGGTGTCAGAGAAGCCTAAGACCTGCTGCCTACAAGTTCGAGATGCAGGTAGCTGTTGATGTAAACTGGAGGATCAGAGGCATTAAACTCAGCTTGGGCACTTGGCTGTGTGAACAATAGCATTACTCTCCAGTGACTTGTGCACACATTACCAGGCAGGAAAAGCAAAAACAACACTGAAGCAAATAATTTGCCAATTACCCTGTAAAAAGCATAAGTTCTAGGCAAGGGGGAAGTGTTTGGAAGCTGGCATTTAACTGTATTCTAACACCTGGAATTCAAACTGAAAGGATACTCTGCATTCACAGGGTGGAGTGTGGTAGACTGTGCTACAGATAGAATCATAGAATTATAGAATCAACCGGGTTGGAAGAGACCTCAAAGATCATCGAGTCCTACTCGGAGCCTCATGCAGCTCATTTCAACCATAAACTTGCTGATCATAATCATATACCCTAATATCCTCCAAATAAACACAGAGGGGACTTATTCTGTTTTCACTGAAACTTGAGAAACAGCCACAGGGAGATAAATGCTGTTTGTGCTGTTTATCTTAAGTAACCCCACAGAACTCACACACCATTTGAAACCCTCGTTACTTTATAAAGACTCCTCCCAAGGAATGCTTACAGAAAGTGCTTGTAACTTGTAGCTCTGTGACTGTTAGTTCATTTACCCACTGTCTTATTTGCCCTTAAATCCCTCTCTGCAATGACAGGAAAGTGACAGGACACAGCCGGTGGGGTTATTGCCTCTATGTTCCTTTGCTGCCATACCACCCACATAAACGGATGTTTTTGCAAACTTGAACTAGCTGATTAGTCTTCTGAGCCTGGTCATTCTCTTTCCCAAGCTTCCTATCATGCTTCCTTCTACTTTTCTGAGCCTGGTCATTCTCTTTCCCAAGCTTTCTATCATGCTCCCATCTTCAGAGACAGCAAGGAGCAACAGGCATTGGTCAACTGAAGAAGGATGTTACAGAAACATGCCAAAGACCTTGTTTCAAACCCCAAGCAGCCTGACTCACTGAAGGAAGATTGAACAACTTGCTGATGCTGCCCTGGGCTTTGCTGTTGACCCTGGTGGCACAAACAGTGGGATTTGCTTCCCCCCTGTCCCCAAACCCTCCATGGCCAAGCACACCCATCAAATCATAGAATCATAGAATCAGCCTGGTTGGAAAAGACCTCCAAGATCAAGTCCAACCCTACTGTGGTTACTAGACCATGGCACTAAGTGCCACATCCAGTCTCAGCTTGAAAACCTCCAGGGATGGTGCATCCACCACCTCCCTGGGCAGCACATTCCAATGCCTGATCACTCTCTTTGTAAAAAGTCTCTTCCTGATATTCAACCTAACCCTGCCCTGGCAGAGCTTGAGTCTGTGCCCTCTTGTCCTGCTGCTGGTTGCCTGGGAGAAGAGACCAACCCCCACCTGACTCCAACCTCCTGTCAGGGAGTTGTAGAGGGTGAGAAGGCACTTGTGCTATGTCCCAACCAAGCCTTGGCCAGATGTGAACACCTCAAGCTGAGAAGGCAGCTGTCCTGCCAGTGCAAACAGCAGGAAGGGGCAGCAATCCCGTTTTCCAGGGAGGAAAGTGAAGACACA
>NW_008678152.1:0-948 GCF_000695815.1 Acanthisitta chloris | reverse complement strand
ACTGAAGCAATTCGAAGGGATGACAACCAGCGAGTGCCCCAGACAGGGTTCAACATTGTGCAGAGCTTTGCATCGCCATTCCCGGGGAACCAGGTGAGAGGTTTGGGTTGGTGTTAATGCGCTAATGCCCCCCCTGAGCCACGAGTGACCCCTCGCCCCCCTTGTCTCCCCCCAGGCTGCTGAACGAGAGCGAGAAGCGTCCCTTTGTGGAGGAGGCTGAGCGGCTGCGGGTGCAGCACAAGAAGGACCATCCCGACTACAAGTACCAGCCGCGGCGGAGAAAGTCGGTGAAGAACGGGCAGTCGGAGCAGGAGGAAGGCTCGGAGCAAACCCACATCTCCCCCAATGCCATCTTCAAGGCGCTGCAGGCTGACTCCCCGCAGTCATCCTCCAGCATCAGCGAGGTGCACTCCCCCGGGGAGCACTCGGGTATGTACCCAGGAACCCACGAGGCGTTACGGGGGGAGGGTAAGGCACAGCTAGAGCTACCAAAAACGTTGCAGCACAAACCAGGCTGAAATCTGCATTAAAGGGGAAAAGGAGAGAGAAGCAAAAACGCAGTGAGAAGGGGAGAGCTGTACCAGGAGAGAGGCAGAGCTGCCCACGAGCTCTGCACGTAGCACGGGCACACAAACCCTCACTCGTGTGTGCCAGTCCCTGTGCCCATGAGAAATGTGAACCCATAGATTGTCAAAATACACCAAAAGGTAGCTCATGGCTTTTTAATACACCAAAAGGTAAACTCGTGGCTGAAGGCTCAGTTCTTTCACCAGGCACGATAAGTTGGTGCTGATAGGGCTCACGTCTATGCTCCTCGTCCTGGCCGTGCCCGCACTACCCTAACACGGTGCAGCAGCCTGTTATCCACTATGGGTTAACTATTAACAGCCTTTATCGCCTCGGGCAGCACCGGAGCAACACCTCCTTCACGCCTCTACCTCTTTCTCC
>NW_008678151.1:2312-4542 GCF_000695815.1 Acanthisitta chloris | reverse complement strand
GCCACCCCTGGCCCCACCAGCCGCCCACCCTGGGCCGTGGACCCCTCATTCGCCGAGCGCTACGCGCCGGACAAAACGAGCACGGTGGTGAGCAAGCACAGCCAGCCGGCCATGCCGACCCCCATGCAGAACCGCAGCTCCATCGTGCAGGCAGCCCAGCAAGCACCCGAGGGGCCTGGCCGCACACCCCTCTGCTACAAGTGCAACAAGGTCATCAGGTGAGCCCTGGCCACCACCACTGCCACACCAGTGTCCTGGGTCCTGGCGTGGCTGACGTGGCTCTGTCCTGCCGCAGGGGACGGTACCTGGTGGCGTTGGGACATTATTACCACCCCGAGGAGTTCACCTGCTGCCAGTGCAGGAAGGTGTTGGATGAGGGTGGCTTCTTCGAGGAGAAAGGCTCCATCTTCTGCCCCAAGTGCTACGACACGCGCTATGCTCCCAGCTGTGCTAAGTGCAAGAAGAAGATTACTGGGGTGAGTGTTCCTCAGCCTGCTCCACACCTCCTGTCCTTGCTCCCTGCTGGCTCTGTCCCTTCCAGTCCTGATCCCATGCTGTAGGATCCCTGTCCCTTCCTGCGCTGGGTGGTCCTGCCCCCAGCTGACAGTGGCTCCCTTCCAGGAGGTCATGCATGCACTGAAGATGACCTGGCATGTGCAGTGCTTCACCTGCAACGCCTGCAAAACTCCCATCCGCAACCGAGCCTTCTACATGGAGGAGGGACAGCCCTACTGCGAGAGAGGTAGGATCCAGGGACCCCTTGTGTTACTCCACGTTGGCCTGGGGCACTGTTGGGGCACAGCAGCTGCCCACAGGGGTGAGGGATGAGCTGCCCTGTGCTGTGGGGCACCCCCTGTGCCGTGGGGAGCACAGGGACCCACTCCCATAGCCCTGAGCCCTCCATCCTGGTCCTCCCTGGCTGCTGGGTATTGCTGTCGCTCAGGTGTTGCTATGGTGATGGGGGAGGATGTACATCAAAGCGAGTGCTGCATCCTGGGAGTAGAGGTTTGCCTCCGCCCTGCGGCCCTGTGGCAGTCAGGCCACCCTTCACAGCGCGGGCATCTCACCCGGGTGTCTGGGGCATCGTGCCCTGGGACTGGCCTCAGGCTGTGCCGGTGGGATTCTGTCTGAGCTGCAGCCCTGCTCCCCTGGGATGTGGGACTGTGGTATGGGGGAATGCTGAGCTGGACTCTGCCTCTTCTCACAGACTACGAGAAGATGTTTGGCACCAAGTGCCGTGGCTGTGACTTCAAGATCGACGCTGGGGACCGGTTCCTGGAGGCGCTGGGGTTCAGCTGGCATGACACTTGCTTCGTCTGTGCGGTGAGCCATGTGCCTCCCTCCCTGGCTGCTACTGAGGGCTGTGCCTGTCCCTAGCAGTCATGTCTGCATGGGGTACAGCAGGAGCACTGGAGTCCTGCTGCCATGGGATTTTCCCCACTTGGCTTTGTGCTGGTGGCTTGGGACTCTACACTGAGTCCTTTGGTTCCTGGCATCTGTGTGACAGGGGGGGGGGAGGGGGCAGGTGTCTAGCTCAGCCCCCTGACCTGACCACCTTCACTCCTCTCCCTAGATCTGCCAGACCAACCTGGAAGGGAAGACGTTCTACTCCAAGAAGGACAAGCCACTCTGCAAGAGCCATGCTTTCTCCCACGTGTGAGGGGTGGGAATTCGGCTGTGCCCACGCGTGCCCTTGGCCCTGCATGCTCCTCTCCCCCTGCCCTGCTGTCCCCAGGGAGCCAGGCTGGGCCCTTGGCCCTTCCCCTTGCTCCTGCCTCTTTCCTGGCAGCTCCTGGCCCAACTCCAGCCAGAGATAGTGCTGGGTTCAGAGCCCGTTATAGCTGGGTGGCTTCTTCTGTGCTTCCCGACTGGCCCTAGGAGCCCTGGGAAGGGGACGCTGCATGGATCTCCTGCCCCTGAGCCACGCAGCATGGTGGGCATAGCCGTGTTGAGGCTGGAATCAGGGGTCTGACACAGCCAAATTGCTTCCTTGCTGCCTGGCAGCTCAGTGCTGGGACAGGGATGCTCCTAGCACATCCCTGAGTGGTTGAGGCCCAGCCCCAGCCACGCTCTGCCCCACCTTCCCTGCTGCGTGAGGCTGGAGACCCAGCCCTGCTCCCCTGCTGGGACCCTGCCCATGGCAAACCCCCGGTCACCCTGCAAACTGCTGCGGTGGCTTCCTGCCCTGGCTGCATTCCAGGGGGGTCTGTGCCTTTGGTCCCCCCACCCT
>NW_008678151.1:661-2221 GCF_000695815.1 Acanthisitta chloris | reverse complement strand
TGGCAAGACTTGGGCACAGCTTCCTACCAAAGAGCTCTCAGCCACCGCCGTCCCAGGCCCATCGATGCCTCCCCCCACCCCACACCCTCTGCCTGGGCTGCACTGATGTAGCCACGGTGCTTTTAGTGCCTTTAATAAACACGTCTCTGCGAGTGCTGGCTGTCTCCAGGCTCGTGGTTTGGCGTGGGAGCTGCAGCCAACTGGAAGGTCATGCTCAGACCTCATCCTGCTCCCCTCTGGGGCCTGACTCAGCTCCTTACAGCTTTCCAGGGAAAATCTTCGCCTCTCATTTCTCCTCTGCTTACGTCAGTCCAGGCTGGACCCCTTGTGTTGTCTGGGTCATCCCTCTTTGTAGCAAGCAGGACAACAAAAGGAGGCAGTAATTAACCCGGGGAGGGGCAAAACTGCAGCAAGGGGAAATTGGTCAAGGGGGCAGACCCTAGTGGAGTCTCTGTTTACCCAGCAGTATCCTCTGGTCCCTGCTGTGCCCTAGCCCCGAGGTCTGCACAGGGGACAAGAAGTCATGGGGCACACGAGGGCCACGTGCGCCAGCTCTGGGCGTTCTCCTGAGTGGAGCAGCCAAGCGTTCGCTCACACGATGCAGCTGCTGTCCCAGAGGATGGGTGTGAGGCACCTCCAGCTGGAACGGGCTCGAGGGCAGCGGGTGTGGGGAAGCGGGTGTTCTCCTCCTGCTCCACTCTGACAGCTGGAACGGTCATTCATAATTGCAGCTCTCACAGTGATGAGCAATTGTAACGAAAATCATCTTGCTAATCTACTGGAAGGTTCTGCCGGGGGCAGGAGCTGGCTGTGGGAAGCCAAATGCTTCCTGGCATCACCCAGATCTGGGTTGCAGTGCCACATCTTCCCACTGCCAGCTGCAAGAGTGCAAAACCCCGTCAAAGATAGCGCGGGAAAAGGGAGAGGGATGAAGACAGACTAGGGCTGGGCTGGGTGCTCAGGCTGGGGCATGTGTGGGCAATGGGATGGTCATCAACCATCTGCATCCGAGGAGCAGCAGGACACAGCTGCAAAGAGGGACAGAACAGCTGGTGCCTGCCTGGCAGGGCTGGGAGATGCAGTGATGTGGTGAGTGCCCGAGCGTGAGTGCCAGCGGCAGCCAAGGTCAGGGGAAGTGCAGGGGAAGGTGAGGTGGCTGCAGCCCCACGTGAGCAGCCACCGAGCCAGCCCTGGGCTGGGACAGCAGCCTGTGAGTGGAGGGCAGGGAAGGGGCAGGGGGGAAAGGCAGCCGTGCGGGACGGAGCTTGCTGGGGTAGCACGGCCTAGGAACAGGTTGTGCCAGCTCAGCCCCAAGGTGCCCAGCCTTGGAGCTGGGCCAGGGCAGAGCTGTGGTGCTGCAGCCAGCCTCCCTCTCCCCAGGGGAGAGCTGAGCCTCCCCCGTGTGTCACTGCACGGTCTGCACCCACAGGGGGTCTTAGCTTCTTCTGGTTGGTGCCCTGTTGCCTCTGGCCCCTACTGATGACGCCTCTACCACCCAAGGTGCCTCTGCGTTTTGCCAAGAGTAATTCTTGCCCACCAGCTCTGCACACCATGCGAGGA
>NW_008678151.1:0-255 GCF_000695815.1 Acanthisitta chloris | reverse complement strand
CCGGCAACATCCCCAACCTGCAGGGGTCCTGGGCACCCCCCACTGATGCTCTGGCACAGAGACCTCCTTCAGCGTGGTTCTGGTCAGGGCTGGGGGACTGGGAAACCCTGCCTGCCCTGGGAAGAGCATGGGGACCCAGCTGAGAGCCCCCACAGAGCTGTGTGTGGGTCAGTGCAAAGGAAACTGTGTGAGTTCATACGGAGGCAAAACCTCCCGGGAAAGTGCTGTCGGACACAGCCCGGCAGGGTCCTGAGG
>NW_008678150.1:792-1976 GCF_000695815.1 Acanthisitta chloris | reverse complement strand
ACAGGCACCGCAGCGCCGCGCCAGCCCCGGCTGCGGTGTCCTGCCACGCTCCACACCCTGCGCTGCCCCGCGGCGCTGTGCAGAGTCACCCGCAGCTCCCCGCTGGCTGCAAGGGGGGCAGACAGGTGCCCCGGCATCACCAGCTGCTCAGATCCTCCCAAAAGTCCCCAGCCCTCCCTGCCGTGCCATCCTCCACTGGGACAGCAGTACTCAGTGGGAACAAGTCACCCCCACGGCCTGGCCAGAGCTGAACCAGTCTCCACGGTGGGGAGGGGGTTTGCAGCCCCTGACCAAGATCCCCTCACTCCCATCGTGGGGTCATGACGCCCTCCCCAGGGACGGCACCTCCTCCCTGCCCCTGCAGTGCTCACAGAGGTGCTCCGGGATGTCCATGTGGTACCAGAAGTGCAGGCAGGAGTTGGTGGCAGCAGGCAGGGGTTGGCTCTCCAGCAGGGCACTGGTGCCCCCTGTGCCCAACATGTTGGTGTCGAAGTGCACATAGTGACCTGGGCAGGTAGTGACAGAGCACAGGGTGTTCCCTAGTCCTTCAGCCCACCCCTCTCCAAAATGCCCAGAGTGATGCCCAGAGGACTGCACACACTCCCCACTGCCTTTGGGATGGAGCTGTCCTTCCCAGGCAAAGCATGGACAGGGATGCTGTGGAGTCAAAGCCCCCAGGATGTACTGGAGGGGACATTCAGGGGTGATCCATCCATCCCCAGCTCCTCTTTCTCACTCTGGCCATGCCAGGGTGCCCAGGAATGGATGGGTGTCTCCTACCATTCATCGTGCCCAGGGTGTGATCCTGCTCAGGGCCAGGGTACTTGGCCAGGGGGATCCCACTCTTCCAGCCCCAGGCAAAGCTCTGCAGACGTGGGTCAGAGGGGCTGCCCCAGCCACACATGTCCAGCTCAAAGTCACAGGATGCTGGGAGGAAAGGGGGGCTGTGAGGCACCCAGCACTGCCGGGTGGGAGACAGACCATCAGAGGGGGGGATGCAGCCCCCAGCCCACTCCTCTGTGACATGGGCTCTCACCTGGCTCAGGGCAGGCCCCATCCGACTCCCATGGTCACCCCCAGCTCCCACTGCCTCAAACACCACCTGGGCAGGGTGTCATGCTGAGGCTGGCAGCCACCATGCATGCCTTGTCACCCCCAACCTGTCCCCAGCACCTGCCCCGTCT
>NW_008678150.1:0-712 GCF_000695815.1 Acanthisitta chloris | reverse complement strand
GTGATGTGGCCGCGGTGCCAGCCGCTCCCCTCCATGGAGCTCATGCTCAGCACCTTCCTCCGCATCCCACTCTGCTCCACCAGCACCCTGAGGGAGCCTGCCCAGGGCACCCATCATGGAGGGAGGTTTCCAGGGCTGTGACCCCCACCCATCTGGAGGTGCTCTTGGGGGTTTCAGGGGGTGGTGGTGCTCACCTGGGGTCCCAGCACTCAGTTGGTACCAGAATGCCAAGCACTGGGCAGGCACAGAGGGCTGGTAGGGCTGGGAGGTGAGGGCAGCCACGTGCCCTCTAGGGAGGGAGTCTCTGCTGGTGCTCACCACCATGTAATGGCCTGGGGGAGAGAAGTCCCCACTCTGTGACCCCTGCCCAGCCCTGCTGGGGAGCACTGGGGAATCACTGGGGTTGGGTTTCCCCCAGGTTGAGGAGCCCCCACGGCTTGGGGACACCGCCCCCCCAGGGTTGTGGAGCCCTGGGGCTGGGAGGCTGAGTTTGGGGCATCCCAGGGTTGTGGAGCCCTGTACACTACTGCCTTCTGCGTATCTTGGGCAGAGCAAACAGGGCAGGGAAGGCAGGCAGGGAGGGGAGGGAGGCAGGCAGGACACTCGGTGCAGGCAGGGAGGGCAGGAAAGGCAGGGAGGGGAGGGAGGCAGGCAGGACACTCGGTGCAGGCAGGGAGGGCAGGAAAGGCAGGGAGGGGAGGGAGGCAGGCAG
>NW_008678149.1:0-617 GCF_000695815.1 Acanthisitta chloris | reverse complement strand
TGTGTCGTGACGGTGGGGAATACGGGGGAAAGAGGGGAACGCCCTGTGTCCACCCTACCCTTCTGCGTGCCTGTCCCCAGTGTGCTCCGGGCTGGGGGTGGACTGGCAGCGGCTCTGTACAGGGCCCGTTCCGGGGGGTGGAGGGGAGAGGCTGCGATTCCCGCCCCAACCCCAGAATCGGGAAGAAAAAGCCTTTGCTTTCAGCAGAGACTCATGCATCAAACTTCAATTTTCCGGACGATTGAATTAGTGATTTTTTTTCTCCTGAACTAAAATACACTTAAGTCTTTGGGATTAATTACCACGTTCTGGTCCCTCAGACTGTAGTATTAGTTATCGTTGCCATATTCGACATCAGCCCTGACACCTCATAAAATAAGGAACTGAATTTCACTGACTCAACCTGCTTCAGCCCTGTTGGATAATTCAGGAGGGGGCTTTATTCTCCGTCTGGGAGCCCTGTGTGAAGTGAACAAGATCAAATATGGATCTCCACCACCCCCTTCAGGAAAAAAAAAACCAACAAAAAGACATAAAAAAACCCCCAAGCACTAAAGGGTGGCATTTCCAAGCAGACAACACTCCCCACAGCCCCTCCTCTCTCTCCCCTCACACCT
>NW_008678148.1:0-238 GCF_000695815.1 Acanthisitta chloris | reverse complement strand
TCCGGTGGCAGCCGAGACGCGATGGCCACGATGCTGAGGGCCTGGCACGGGCTGGGAGACACTGTCGGGCACCAAGGCAGTGCCCAGTTTGGCCACACCAGTGTGGACATGTGTGGCGTGGGCAGGGTTGGTGGTTGTGGGGCTGTGTGTGTCCCCACATGGGTGGCACACGGTCCCTGCGGCGTCCCCGCGGCCGTGCCAGGCTGGCTGTCCCTTCGGGACACCCAGGTGCACCACC
>NW_008678147.1:5364-5566 GCF_000695815.1 Acanthisitta chloris | reverse complement strand
CCACGCGTTCACCGAGCCCGACTGGACCCCCCTGCGCCTCCCCTGCCTCCCCAAGGCCATCCAGGTCTGCCTGGACTTCGCGGGGAAGCAGGTGGTGTTCGCCGACGCTGAAAACGAAGCTCCAATCTTTGCCTTCTGCCTGGCCCCGTGCGCTGGGCAGAGGCTGCGTCCCTGGCTCTGGGGGGGGACGGACTCGTGGCCG
>NW_008678147.1:0-5334 GCF_000695815.1 Acanthisitta chloris | reverse complement strand
GACGCGGGGCGAGCAGGGCACGGCCGGAGAGGTGAACCCCTCACCCTGGGTCTTCGGAACCGTGAGGGCCCTGCTGGCTCTCGTGCGGTGCCTCTGGCCACGGATTAGGGGACTGGAGGGTCCTGGGGGTGGACAGCACCCCAGAGCCTCCTCCAGGCTGCAGGGACAGTGCCTGGGGGAGCTGGGCCAGGCACCCCCAGGGCAGGGAGCTCCCTGAGCACTGCAGAGCCCACGAAACACAACAGGTTCCAGCTCCTCCAAAGGCCCTGGGGCAGTGCCTCTGGCCTTCTGCCACTAAGATTAATGATTAAAGTTTTAAAAAAAAACCCCAAACATAGCCGGATGCTGGAGATAACACTTATCTTCCCCACACATCCCAAACCTCTCCTTGCCTTGTTTCCAGTTCTCACTGCCACGTGCTCTTAGCACATTTCTTGCAGCAGAGCCCTCGGACAGCCCAGAGGGCAAACATGAAGCTGAGAAGTGTCTGAACTGCACAGAAGAGGCAATTGCCACATCCTCTCAGCTCCCTCCATCAAGGTCTCTCTTATTCCGGTTGGAAGAGACCCACAATGACCATCTCATCTAACTGCCTAAGCCCTTCAGGCCTGAGCAGAGGTTAAAGCTTGTTATTAAGGCATTGTCCAAGTGCCTCTGAAACACTGGCAGGCCTGGGGCATCACCCACCTCTCCAGGAAGTCTGTTCCAGGGTCTGACCATCCTCCTGCATGGAGCAGCTTTGAACCATCCCAGGTGTGCTGTCCCTGGATCCCACATCTCCTCCTCAGCAAGCTGCAGAGAGCAACAAGGTCACCCCTCAGCCTCCTTTTCTCCAGAGGAGACAAGCCCAGAGCCCTCAGCTGCTCCTCACAGGCTGTGCCTTCCAGCTGTGGATCTGCTCTGGAGAACTGGTATTCTGGGTGAAATGATGTTCAGAGACACTCTAGACCTGGAAAATTAGAGGTGTCCCCACTCCCAGGGACATTCTTTTGTCCTCTCCTGCTAAATCCTGCCCTTGGGAGAGGAGAGGGTGAATGTAGGCAAGGGGGAACATTGCCTGGGCCCAGCCTAGATTTCTTCTCCAGATACATTGCTAGTTGGACCCTCTTAGTGCCACCTCAGTTGTCACCTTTGTGGTGGCATCTGGGCACAGGCAACAGCATTGGTCTCCCTGGTCTACTCCAGTAGCTGGAAAGAGTTGGGTCAGGCACAGGTATCTTCACCCAGAGCTCTGCTCTCAGCCCCTGCCACTGTGGTAGGACCAAGACCAGGGAAACCCATGGATCTCAGCTCCCAGAGGCAGTTCCCACGCCCCATGGGCAGGTGGCAGAGCTCAACAGCCTTCCAGGCTGTCCTGCTTTCTGCTGGGATAGAGTTCATTTTCTTTAGTTGCTGGTACAGTGCTGGGTTTGAGCATCACTGTGAGAGCAATACTGAGAGCAACAACCAAACCATCAGTCAAGTGGTGCTTACCCATGTCGAGGACTTTTTGGTGTCTCCTGCTCTGCCAGTGAGGAGCTGAGGGGAAGCACAGCCAGGAGAGCTGAGCTGAACTGGCCAGAGGGATATTCCATGCCAGAGAACATCCTGCCCAGTACAGAACCTGGGGGAGCTGCCCTGGAGTGGCTGCTCACTGCTCAGGACTGAGCTGGTCAGTGGGTGGTGAGCAATTGCACTGGGCACCACTTGCTCCTCTGGGGTTTAATTTTCATTACAATTATCATGACTATTATTATATTTCACTTCGTTTCAATTATTAAAGTGTTCTTAACTCACAAGTTTATTTGCCTTTTTCCCCCATCCCACCTTGGGGGGTGTCCACATGTGGTGGTCAGTCCTGGCTGGGGTTACACCACTAGAGGTTTATGGCAGAAGATTTGTAAGCTTTGGGTGTTGTCCCTTGTCATGGGGAACACCCCAAGGACTTGTCCTCTGCATCGGGGAACACCTACCTCAACTAAGAAGAAGAAATTCCTCTCTGAAAGTCAGCTCAGTTTCCTAGCTGGGAGGTAAGTTGGGTTTGTCAACAGGTTGGTGCCTTGGATCCTCTTCCGTGGAATTCTGAAGCTTGGAGGGAGAGAAAAGGTTTACTGAGCTCCTTTTTGCTGTGCCCCTCAATTAAAAATCAACTCCTTGGGAGCTGTTTCATTGAGTCACAGAATCATCAAGGCTGGAGGAGATCTCTGGGATCACTGAGTCTGACCCGTAACCTGTCACTGCTACAACCCCTAAACCAGATCCTCCAGCACCAGATCCAGACACCTCCTAAACACCTCCAAGGATTGTGACTGCACCCCCTCCCTGGGCAATATCCCAGTGCCTGAACACCTTAAAAATCACAACATTTGGGTGAGAAATACAACAATTTCATTCAGGATTGCCCCGTGAGGCCTCTGGGGAGCCCCAGTTCAGCTCTCCCTGTGCAGGAGGTCTCTGCATTCAGAGCCACAGCAGGTTCCTACCTGGTGTCCTGCCCCACACTGTCCTGCAGCCCTTGGCACGGTGCTGGACGGAGCTCAGAGCCAGCTGGCAGTGAGTCCCCAGAGCAAGGATCCTGCCCTGTGGCTTGGACACAGCTCTGTGGGCTCCCCAGGGCTGACAGAGGTGTCCAGCATGTCCCACCACCTTGGAGTGAGAAGCTGAGCAGGAGGGCAGGGCAGACTCAGGTCAGGCAACTCCCAGAGGCAGCACCAGAAGCCTCTGCAGGGCAACACCATGGGGAGCACCAGGATTGCTCCATGCAGACCCACCCAAGGCCCAAAGCTTGGCACAAACATCACCACCTCCCTCGGCCCACACCAAGGCTGACAAACTGCCCAGAACTGACCAAAAGCTCTGGGTTTTGTCCAGCTTTGGCACCTGGGCAGGCCAGGGAAGCCACAGGGGAGGCTGTGGGGGAGCAGCCAGGCTCACCAGGCACAGCCCCCCCAGGAACCACACAGCAGCCCAGACTTCGTCTCACTTTTATTTACATCATTGCACAGCCCGTTTCCCCTCGCCGCTGGAACGTGATTTCCCACACCCACAAGCTGAACATCTCCCCTGGGAAGGAGGAGAAGACTCAAAGAGTTGCTGTTGGGTTTTGCAGGGGCACATGCACCAACTCCAATTATTGGCCACTACCACAAGAGGAGGAAGCTGAGTGCAGCCACAGCCACACAGCAGCACAGGGCCAGGCCCCAGCCCCAGCCAGGGGCTCTTGGCTTTCACAGTTGCATATTTGGGTCAACAATGGGGTTTTCCTAACTGGACCACTGGCTCCATGAAGTCCTTGCCTGGGGAATGCAGACTGGAAATGCACATCCCTTGTCACCTGCCAGAACTCAGCACATTGCAAGACCAAGCTCCTGGGAGGCAGCCAGGGCTGGGAAGGTTCAACAACCTCCCATTCTTCTTCACCGGGAATGTCCTGGTGGCACAGGGTTTGGTGGGAAGGGGTGAAGGAAGGGGCACCCAGGACAAGGCACAGAGCAGTGGGGCAGCAGTGCTGCCATGGAAGGGGTGAGTGGAGCAGGGATGGGACTGGAGCTGGGCTGCAGTGGCCTCTCCTCCAGGAGCACCAGGGGCAGAGTCATCCCTGCAGGACTGGGAAGAGGGAAGGTGCCCATGGGTGGGTGGCAGAGGGAAGGAAGGGACTGAGGGAGGGTTGAGAGGGGAGCAGGGAGGAGCAGCCTGGCCATGGCAGAGGATATTCACCCCACGGTCATGAGTCCCTCGTGCTCAAACAGAGACCAGCTCAGAGCTGCCCACAGGGACCTGCCCCTGGGCACAGAGAGGCTACTGCAATGTGTGCCAGGGCATCACTGAGATGCACAAGAACCCTGGGACAGAAGCTGGAGGAGAAGAGCAGACAGAGACCAGGGTCCAGGCCTGGAGCAATCTTGCTGGGAGAGATGGCACTCCGGCCCCTGCTGCTCATGCCACCTGCAACTTCCAGCCCAGGGTCAGGGAACACAGAAGGAAACACATCCTGCTTTGTCACTAGAGAGAAGGAAGAGAAAGGGGAGGAAAAGGAGAAGGAAGTGCAAGTGGTGCTTTGAACTCAAGAAATTACAGGTCTCAGTCTAGTAGGGCATTGGACTGACTCACTTGGGGTCAGCCAAGGGGCAGAAGGACACAGTGTGTGACCACCACCACCCACAGCAAAGACTCAGGCAGCTGGGAGCTGCCTTCTCCCTGCTCTGTGCCCTCACCACCACAAAGACTCAGGCAGCTGGGAGCTGCCTCCTCCCTGCTCTGTGCCCTCACCACCCCAGCCAGAGCCCAGGCTCCAGCTGCACACACCTCTGGAGGCTCAGGAAAGCTCAGCACCAGGCACAGGCACCCTGTGGCAGGGTGGGGAGGTGGCAGAGAAGCAAGGACCAAAGCCAAACCAGGGACACCCTTGGCAGAGAGGACAGTCCGGGACAGAGGGGGCTGAGAGCTGGATGTGCTGGGAATGCAGGTGGGAGGGGGAAGAGAACACCAGTCCCACAGGAGAAGGGACCCAGAGCCCTTTCCCTGGAACCAGTGAACTGGGGTGTTCACTGGAGGACATGAGGCAGGCAGTGCTGTCAGGGATGAGCTCAAGACCAGCAGCTCCTCTGGAATGTGCAAATAAAGCGCAGAGCCAGCCCAGAGCACCTGTCAGCGCCGCAGGGCACGGCCTGGACCTCAGGGGACGTGTGGAACTGATGCTACAGGAGGTCCAGCCTCAAGGTGGTGAAAGGACATCAGCAAACAGAGACTCCAACTCACACCTCTGGGGCCAGGAAAGCTCCTTTCTCAGTCTTTGAAAAGCAAAGGGCAGTGATGGGGTTAGCCAGCACAGCCATCCCTGCCCACCCTCAGATCCTCCTCCTACCTCTGCCACGCGCACCAAGAGCTGAGTACACCCGAGTCCTGGGGGTGAGCCAGGATCTGCAAGGAAAGCATTCTGTGAGATCACACCTGCACTGAAAAACAGATTTTTCTCAGTTTGAAACTTCTTTTGAAATTCTCAGAATTACAGTACTTGACAATACAAAATGTCTCCATTCAGGATTAGGTCATTTTCCTCCTTCTGGGATTAGAATAATTATTAAAAACACTCAACTGTCTAGAAAGGACAGAACACCACAAGAGAGACCAAAGGGGAATGGAGAGGCTGCTGCAGTGTTATCAAAACCAATTTAGTGCAAAGGACAAGGGAACTTTCCAGAAGGGTTGATGAGAAGTGTTCCTGGTCTGCTCATCTGGAGAAAAGGCATCAGTTTAACCTCGGAATGAGATCAGGCTGCCACAGCTTCTGGTCCTGAAGCTTAGAACATCAACACGAAGGGACTGGAGCACAATATGCATGGCCATTAAAAAATA
>NW_008678146.1:0-1949 GCF_000695815.1 Acanthisitta chloris | reverse complement strand
TATATAAAAAAATATCTTTCACTTTACAAATGTAAGGGATTCCAGTAAGTCTCATTAAAAAAAACCACCTGGAAATCCCCACTCTTACAATCTTCAACACACAGATGCATCCTCATTTTCTTAAATCCAACAGTTTTGAAGGTGCTGCTGCAGTAGTTCTATACAAACAGCATTACAATGATTGTATAACATAAAGCACAACCAAATGAGACACCTAAGAGTGAAAATAGAATAAAAGGATCATGATTTTAACTGGTGACTGCTGAATCTGCAAATTATATGAGCTACCAGGTAGCTTCATAACATTAAATAACAGTAACCCAATTTAGACCTCACTTTCTAAATATATTACCAGAGTTACTTTGCAAATAACATGACTCGAAGCTGAGCTACCAAGAAGATGGCAAATCCTCTACTCTCATCCATCCATGTAAGTTCAGGAGATCCCAGACTTCTGTTCAGTTATTTCCAGTTTAAATCATTCAAAGCAGATGACTATTCCCTGCACTGCTAACACAATCTGCTCACCACGACACCCCTGACACTGCTGATCACCTGGTCTGTGCAGCTACTGCACAAGGTGATGCTCCCCGTGAGGCAGTGGCAGCATCACCTGACCTGCTCCGCACTTGGACACCCAGGTCCATCTAAGAGGTGGAACACTGAGCCACCACACACCAAAGCAGTGGGGCTCTGGAACCCTGGAATTCCAGGAAAGCAGCAGCTTTTCCCCCAGCCCTGCTGAGCTGGGGCTGGCAGTGACCATCGGGACACCTGGTCTCAAGGCAGAGGGGATGGACAAACACCTTGGAGAGCAGGTACATCCAAGCAGGTGAGATCCCTCCAGGCAAGAGGGGCACAGCCTTGGGATCAAGTCCTGGAAACTCACAGGTTCCTGTGTGAGACACCTGCATGCCAGCACCAAGCAGCCTGCTGTCCATGCGAGGCTCACCCTTCGTTAATCAAAGCATAATGATGCTACCACAGCAAATGAGCAGCTCCAGAATCCCCCAGGCCTTGCCTTGGGGATGAGATGTCTGCCCCTATACTCACTAAATCCACTTATTAAAGAGACACAGTTTGGGATCCTTGTTGTAGATTGAAAGAAACAACAAAAAAGCAAACACATTTTGGTTGAACTCTAATGGGAACCATCAGCCTGTACATTTCAGATACACTCCAGTAACAGTGCTAAACTGGGACCTCCTACTGACCATTGGTAGATACAGTGACATGATAATGTTTTTGGAACACATGGATGGCTGGAAAAGGATAAAGCAAAGCTCTGGTGCTGTCCAACTTCAGAGTGGAAAAGGCACTGTGAAAATAAAATAGAGAAAATACTTATGGAATTAAGCTAAGATGCAATGAGCTCTTCTCCAAGCGCCTAGTAATCCAAGCAGTTTATACTGAATAACACTCAACCCCATGACAACTGCACTAGGTTGCTTGAGCTCAAAAAGACAGATTCATTTGTTGTATACTGTGCCTTGGCACGTTCAGGGGTGAGATCTAACTTTGTGAATTGTAGGCACAAAGTCGCTGACAGGGACAGCCCTGTCACATCCGCCTGTCTCCACAGACACCCAGCAAGGCAAGCCCACCCCACCTGAATGTTAAGGAGGACAGACAGAGCCATTGCCCCCAAACATGCCCAAAGCTGCTGGCGAACACTCCTGCACCCCGGGACAGTCCTGGGGCTGCCATCCTGCCCAGGGCCCGAGGGTATCAGCACAGCAACCACGGCATCAGCCTCGCGTGTCCTAAGGAACGTGGAAATCGAGTTACTGCAAGAGACTTTAAGAGAAACCCCCACCCCGCCGCTGACAGAGCCCTGCAGGAGCAGAATGTGGGAGACGCTGGTGTGTGGGGCACGGGGCGCGGGCAGCCCTCACCCCGACGGGGCGCACGGGCACACCGGAGATGTGACGGAGTGACACGGGGCGGCA
>NW_008678145.1:0-523 GCF_000695815.1 Acanthisitta chloris | reverse complement strand
AGCCAGGGCTGGGGGCTGTGCCAGCCACTCTGCGCACGCTGAGGCAGCACCTTGACAACATCCCCCAGGTGGGTCCTTGAGTGGTCTCCACATGGGCATGGGATGCAGCCCAGGGATGGCCACATTTCCCTTAGGGAGTAGTTCGGGAGGGGATGTGGCTGCATGAAAAATGTATTTTGAATGGTGAGGTGAGTTTATCTGTACTCCCCTCCCCTCCCAGTGGCTGCTCCAGCTGGCTAACCAGCTCCTCTCTCCTGGCAGGGCGTGCAGATGGTGGTAGACAGATTCGAAGTGCCCCGAAAGCAGATCATCTCTGACCTGGGTGGTAAGCACTGCGCCGGGCACCGACAGGGCCCACGCTGAGCTTCCCACTGGGAAGAGATGCTGACAGGGCACACCTTGCAGGGCTGAGCCGGAGCGTGGGGCTCTCCATCCACACGCAGCTGAAGGCCATGACCTACGCGGCGCTGGCAGACCTGCAGGACAGGGCTGGAGGTAAGGCCGAGCGCGGCTCTCCGCGGCG
>NW_008678144.1:0-592 GCF_000695815.1 Acanthisitta chloris | reverse complement strand
TTGGATTAGTCAAAGACTTTGCCAGAATGCAAAACACCAGTAAAATAACTGCCTGTCTGCCAATACCAAAGGCAGCAGGAGACCCAATGAGCTGGGGAATCATAACATCCAAATTACCTGAAATATCAGACAATAAAACAATTGCATGTGACCAAGTATCAAAATCCGGCCAAGTAGTCAAAGAGACTTAGAAAATAATAGGAGAGTAGATGAAGTCTTTAAGGAAACAAAACTGCCTTATAAGTCAGGGACCAATAGGACAAATCATAGAACAGTAAGTTAAAGATCAAAACTTCGCAAAATGGCAATGCTTCTTGCTACACTATAAAAATTAAAGAAAATGTTACAGAGACCACCCTTTTATGGAAATGTGATAGAAAGGATAAAAAGATCAGATAAAACCCTGGGACAGTGCATGGTCCATGAGCATACTTCAAAATTCCAATATATGACAAGCACCCCTTGGTGTCTCAAATGGGAGGGCCCTGAAAATGACACTGAACCGGTAGTAACAAACACTGCCACTAGTAGCAGAATACAGGCAGACAAAGTAAGCTGGTGGGTGTGTAATCAAACTTATGATTGCACGTCT
>NW_008678143.1:3424-3671 GCF_000695815.1 Acanthisitta chloris | reverse complement strand
GGGTGTGTGCGCAGCCAGGAGCGGGCGATGCCCGCCCAGCGCCCCGGGCAGACCCCGCGGGTTCGCAGGCTGTGGGTGCCCAGCACGGGGCTGGGGCTGTCCCTGCTTGCAGCATCCTCACGGCGCGGCTCTGACCTCGTGCAAAACCTTCATTAGCAGGGAAGGGCACAGGCTGCCTATCCCTTCCAGCCGCAGTCAGGATGTGCAGCCGCTAAAGTGCTGCGTCTGGGGGGTCGGGGCAGCCCCC
>NW_008678143.1:0-3406 GCF_000695815.1 Acanthisitta chloris | reverse complement strand
TGAAGGGATGGAAAGCAGCCCCACTGAGAAGGGCTTGGGGCTGTTGGTGAATGAAAATTGCCATGAGTTGGCAATTTGCACTCCCAACCCAGAGAGCCAAACTTGTCCTGGGCTGCATCAAAAGGTGTGCGGCCAGCAGCTCAAGGGAGAGGATTCTGCCCCTCTGCTCTGGTGAGACCCCACCTGGAGTACTGCATCCAGCCCTGAGGTCCCCAGCACAGGAAAGACATGGACCTGCAAAAGGTGATCAGAGGGCTGGAGTACCTCTCCTATGAGGAAAGGCTGAGAGAGTTGGGCTTATTCAGCCTGGAGAAGAGAAGGCTCCAGGGAGACCTTATTTCAGGTGCAAGAAAGGGCTTAAAAGAAAGATGAGGACAAACGTTTAGCAGAGCCTATTGTGATAGGACAAGGGGCAATTGTTTTCAGCATTTGAAAGAGTATTGATTTAGATTAGATATAAGGGGGAAGTTTTTTACGATGTGGCTGGTAAAACACTGGATCAGGTTTCCCAGAGAAGTAGTGGATGCCCCATTCCCAGAAACATTCAAGGTCACTTTGGACAGGGCTCTGTGCAAATTTAGTTGAAGATGTCCCTGCACCTTGCAGTGGGAGTTGGACTACATGACCTTTAAAGGTTCCTTCCAACCTACACTATTCTGTGATTCTGTAATTCTATGATTTTGACTCTTCTCTCTCTCAGTATTTGCTACAGTTTCTGGTGGAAGCTGGCCTATTTCTTGTAATCCATTCTGGTAGAGGAACCAAGTTTTTATTGACCTGTATCTGTTCTTACATTGGTCTTTCTTAGTTGTACTCCTTGCTCATAAAATACAGTTTCTTAAGCAACACTTGACCAATTTGCTGTCTTTGTTCAGCTTATTTAAATGGGAATTGAGAATAGAATTTAAAAAGAAAATAACTAAATTTTCCCTTCTATCATAAGCCAATAGAGGCATCACTTTCCTGCAGAACTAAAAGAAAAGCTGAGGAAAAATGAGAGAGGAGACAGACATCTAGCTAAGAGACCCCTGAAGATGTTGATTGATAGGGTCTTGGATGATATCAGAAACTGAAGGTGACTGTGACTAGAAAATACATTTAGTGGTGGGCCATGATTAATTTCTAGCCACCCAAGAAAATGTCAGTCTTACATTCATCTCTGGTTTACTGCCTCACTTCCCATAGTGAAGGCATGTTTGAGAAAGAGCCTTCTTTACAAAAGAAATGTAAAGGGGCAAGTGAAGCTAAGCCTGGTCTTCTTCTTCCCCCATGAAAATTTATTCTGGAATGGCTGTGACTTAACTATGGCACTTACAGGCATTTTTGTGAAACTCTTGAGCTGTCAGTGAAAAGAAATTTCTCTACTTTTCCCTTCATGGGGAGATGTTGTGGAGCTCGTTGTACAACATTCAGAGAAGATGAATATAAATTTATTTATTTCCCTGTACTCCCATATTTTCTTCCCTATAGACACATGTATGCCTGACCACACAGTGTGTGTGCCTCAGCTTGGTCCTGTGATTCAGATCTTGTTTGTGGGATACTTGCACCTGACCAGCTGCCTTTGCCATAAAAAGCTGTTAAGGTGTTGTACAGTTGCTCAGCAGGATAATACCTTCCCCTGGTCCTGCCATGTTAATGCTTGCCATCCTCATCTGCCATCCAATCCATTTGGGACTGAAAATAGCCTGTACACAACCCCTGAGGGTGTCCAGGCTTATAAACATTTGCTGCAACAGGTGACTCTCAAGAGGGATCTCAAGAAGGATCTCAAAGCTGGGATTAGAACAACTCACTGAAATTGGGCCAATTCCCCAGAGCTCAGGAGGGCTGAGCATCTGTGGTATTTTTCTTCTTGATTAGCACAGAAAGGCAAATGAATTTCCCAGTGCTGTGATCTACAGAGTTTTCCTAATTTACCATTTGGGTTTCTTCCCTCCCCTTTGTTCTAAGCTTTGGAGGGTCTTCTCTCCAGAACTGGATTAGAACAACTCACTGAAATTGGGCCAATTCCCCAGAGCTCAGGAGGGCTGAGCATCTGTGGTATTTTTCTTCTTGATTAGCACAGAAAGGCAAATGAATTTCCCAGTGCTGTGATCTACAGAGTTTTCCTAATTTACCATTTGGGTTTCTTCCCTCCCCTTTGTTCTAAGCTTTGGAGGGTCTTCTCTCCAGAACTTCATCCCTCCCCTTTGTTCTAAGCTTTGGAGAGTCTTCTCTCCAGGACCCTGTCTCATTCCCAGGGGTATATCAGAGGTGGGACTAGCATGTCTTCTAGGTCACTTGGTGCTTTTGGTATTAGCACTTTAGTGTAAACAAGAAGATCGTGAGAATTGATTCCAGCTGGTATGGGACAAGGAGACAGGGTCTGTTCAGAGAGGCAGACTCCAGATGCTTGTCTGTGTGGTGCATGACCTTTCCTTAGTTATTCAAGGGCACTGTTGAAAGGTGAATGCATTTGGAAGCATTAGCATTCCTCCACACCTTCTGAATAATTTTACTATTTTATAGGAGTTAATTTTGTTTGAATTTCTTCCTGTTGTTTTCTTACCCAATACCCACCACTTAGGAGGTCAGCAAAAAGCTACAGCTTGCCTCATATTTATTCAGTGACTTATTCAGATCAGCATCTGTCTCTTCAGCTTTCTCACATTTAACCCCTTACTTTGGGTAGACCTTTGCTTCTAGGTTTGGATATAATTCACTAAGTGTCCTCTGCCAGTCTGCTTATGACATTGAATTTGGAGGAAGATTTCTGCTTCACAGGGTTGAAAATTATTCAAGGGAATGTTGTATAGTTGTTTTCTTCTCTGTTAGACATCTTGTATTTCTCGGAGAGGTATAAATTTAAGAACAGTATGTTCTGTGTTATCATATGTAAAATTAAAGACATAAAATTATCTATATCAGAGCATTGGTAGATTAAGTGGCAGTTTGCTCTCAAAGGAATAAAATGCTCAAATCAGTACTTCTCTCCAGGCCACCTTTATTATTTTTAAGCAGCTTTTCAGTGTTGAAAGAATGTGTGTCTGGCTGCAATTACCAGCCAGAGCTGTGTCTTAGGTGCACTTAGCTCGGAATACCTGCTCTCTGTGTTTAGGTTATGAGTGAAAACCATTCCCTGTCCTTCTTGGCTTACCATGGTGCTAAAGCAGAAGTGCTGATTTTCATGGGATCCTTGTGAGCTGTGGGGTCCACTCCCTGTGTCTCCATATCTAGTGCCTTCAGGAGGAGGCAGCAGCCAGTTCTCAGAGCAAACACGTGGTCTGAAGGAAGTCCTGCAATGGGAATTCTCTGTAATGTCTTCCCCTTGGTCCCTCTGTGTCTGAACAGACCTGATAAAGCCACTTTATGCACAGTGCATAGATTTTTACACTTCTGTTGTGTGCTCAGGAGACAGGACAGA
>NW_008678142.1:12182-16257 GCF_000695815.1 Acanthisitta chloris | reverse complement strand
TCCTTGGGTGGAGGATGCAGCTGGATCTCCAGGAACTTGGCGTCGGTGTCTGATGCTGTGCTGGTACATCGCGGGTTTCAGACGATTGCCCCCACCCTGACTGGGTGTTCCTGCCAGAACCTAAACCCGGGAAAGGAATTTCTTATTTCTTCAATAATCAGAGATTGCTCTTTTTGCTCGCATAGGAAATACTAGGATTTCTTATTTTCTGCTTCTTGTGGTTGACCCAGGAAGTCATCTTGTTACCATCCTTCTTGGGTTTTGTTTTTTTTTTTGCTTTAGAGGTGCAGGGAGGAGGGTGTTGCTGTGCTCTGGATCCTGTGGGTAAGCGTTGAAGGCAGTGACAGCAGCTGCTGTTGGCTCTGGAGCTCTGGTTGCTATGAGAGAAGCTTCACTAGACTTGGCTGCTATCTCCAGGGAAGGACAGCAGAGCAGCCTCCATTAGTGTGGTGGTGGAGGGATGGCTGGCTCACATTCAGCAAAGAGCTTCACTTTCCAGGCTGTTTCCACAGGCCCAAGGCAGAAGTGGGGGTGTGTTTTGGTCCGCTGGGACAAAAACCTCCAAGGTGGGATTTACTGCTGTTCTTGAGTTAATGGAATTGCATTAAAGTGTGGGCTGGAAGCCCCAAGTTACCCTTTCCACATATTTTTGTCTGTGTGAAAAGTAGGGCAGCAAGAATTGATATGATCTTCCTGTGAAGTGAAGGCTGCAGTCCTGTCTCTTTTGAACTCCAGTCTCCTTTCGAGCCAGTAACAGAGCCAGATGCTTTTCTTATTGTTTGTATGTCTCCTTCCTCCCCTTCCATCGCCTGGGCCCCACTTGCCTTATTGACTGGAATTTCTGCTGTGTGCAGTGGGTGTGTGCAGCAGACACCAGCCTGCTAGTGCTGAGGAGGGATTTTCCATTCACAGACCAGGGAACAGTCAAAATAAAGGCCCAGCTCAACTTTGGGACTGGAAACAGAAAAGTGGGGAGAGGAGTTTCCCTCTGCTGCAGAGTCACATTTTTTTCTCTGTGCTTCTTACATGCTTGTGTGTCAAAAGGTATAGAAAATGCTGCTTTGCTGTGGAATAGGGAGTTGAAAGTCCTGTGAATAATGGGAAAGATTCCTCCCTTTCGTCTGACTCAAATGCTTCATCAAGGAGGAACAGTTTGCAGGAGGCCATTTTTGACGTGACTCTGTATTGTGGAATCTGCCAGCTTCCATCCACACTCTGTCTGCCTGACTGCAGTAGCTTCCTTTTTTTTTTTGTTTTTTTAAAAGGAAGAATGAGTGCCTTTCTTATCAGCTTAACTAAACATTTGGCACTGGCCACTGTCTCTATGATATTGTGTTGTTGGAGTTATCAGCATATTCCAGTGCGTTTGTTAGAGATGAGACTGTTAGTCGAGGTATGCAGTATGTGAACACATTAACATCAGAAAACACTGCCATCTTTGTAAACTAGCACCTATCATGGGGAGCCCCTTGCCCTGCCCTGAGTTACCCAACTCAGAATTACTATGAGCTTTAAGCAAAAATTCCAAGACCAGAATAATGTGAGAGAGATTAAAATATGCCCTTAAATCCGCTTGAGTGGCAGTGATCATGTGGTAGGTGCCAAACTCTGAGAAGCTTTTATGTTTGAGGATCTGTAGCACCCAAGTTGTTTCCCAAGTTGGGGTGAGCCACTTCTAACCCCCCTAAAATACATCAGTCTCTGGGGCTGAAGGTGTTAGCTGCTGCCTAACATGGAGTGGCATGACAACAGTAATGAAGTCAGGATTTTGTGAGTATAAAAACTAGCTCCTCAGTTTAATGAAATACAGAAAGTGATCTTCAGGGCCCCTTGGTCTTTGTTTACAGTCTCTCTGTAGGTTGTTTACAGTCTCTCTGTATGTTATAATGGGGAATTGGTCTGCTGCCTCACATTCTGTTGGATAACTGGCACTGCTCTGACAAGGCCCTGGCTCTTCGTTTTACTGTCATATCCCAAGTGACCTGAAAGTAATATTCCTTAGCTAATGTTGTCTGAGATTTCCCCACTGCAAGGTGGGGTGATGAAATTCCATGTACATTCAAATATCTTTTTAGAAAGAGGCTCAGCTACAGCCGGACCTTATTTTGAAAACTAATGGGTCAAAGTTGAAAAAACACACAGGAAGGAGATGGTGTTGAACTGCCATCTCAGAATGTGCTAAAGTTTATGCTCTTTTTCCAGGGAGAAAGAAAAAAACCAACCACCAATCATGGATTTAATTTTTTCTGAATGCTTCCTGAAGTAAAAGGGTGTTTTTATTTCAAACTTGCAGGTGCAAAGGAGAACTAAATGTATGATATCCCAGCCATGTCACTTATGAGTCTGTCCTGTCCGTGCTTTCTCCCATTTTGGATGATCAGACTTTTACAAACTTGTACTGAATGATGTGATGAGATAAAAATGTTTCTATCTATTCTGGCAATACTAAAACAAACATAATGAGCGTTCAGAGGTTTGAAAATTCAAAAATCATTGTTCTCATGGCAATATTGCTGTATTACAAAAGCACATTTGTGTTCTTGCTCTGGTGCTGGTTGTGTGTGTAACTGAAATTCTGCCAATGAAATCCTGTGTTCTGTGCAGTGTGTGGGAAAGATTGCAATAGGCAAAATGTTCTTTCTGTGTACAAGATGCAGTAGCAGTACTTGAAAGTGTTAAATGTGTGCTTAAAATGTACAGCATGTGAGCTGTTAAGTCTCAGTTGCCCCTATGAAACTTAAGCTGCTGTTTGATTTTAAAATAAAGACTTTGTTGCATTTTACTTGTCTAGTTTTTTTTTTCCCCTCTTCCAAATTAAAAGAAAAATAGCTGTGGATATTACAGCTGTTACAGATTCTACAGCCAGTCTTTGACTCCCATGACCAAGTTGCGCAAAGAGTTAGTGCCCTGTAAGTTTGCACTTACATTGTTAGGGACGAGTTCCTATAAATCTGGCTTAGCCTAAACCTTTTGCTTATTTTGATCATGGCAACAGCCCCAGACTGTAATGCAGTAAGAGTTCAACATCTTGAAACTGTGGGAGTTGAGGGGTTTTTTTCCCTCCCCTACTTTTTCCTGTTAAGTGCTTATTGAAGTTGCTGGGGGGGGGTGTTTCTTGGTTTGTTTTTTTTCCACAGGATTTGCTATTTTGGTGGCAGTTTTCCAGTATTCCTGTAGCAAATCAGCCGAGCGGCGGCCCCTGTCCCTGCTGAGCAGGGAGAATGTGCAGTGCTCCTGGCCTCCCCGCTGAGCTCACGCAGGGGTGGGACTTGCTAAGCTGCTGAAATCGCAGCTAATGCCCACTGAGCATGCTGAGAAACAGTTTTTCAACTGCTCCTAGTTTAAATTTTTTTTCCTTTCTATAATTAGCAAAGATGCTCTTTGTCTTGAAGGATGATTTACACGACAAATCAGGAGGTTCTTGTTCATCGTCCCCCTTCCCTCCCGCCCGAGCTAGTGGTGAAGTATTATTTTCCTGAAATAAAAATAGCTAAAGGGATTTTTCCCTCACTTCAACTGATGAGTCTGAACTTGAAAAGCTGTAGCCCAAAAAAAGAAATCTTCAGCGAGTAATAGCCTTAATGCTAGTTTCTGTTGCCACAAGCCCTATAGGAGCATCAGTATGGTTGTTAAAATTGTAAATCTGCAACATTCTGATCCTTGAATCTAATTTCAGTGCTGAAACAAATAGAATAAACGAACTATATTTTAAATAATATGTTTGAGAAAGAAAGTCTTTCTCGGTGAGCTTTATTCTCCTCCTGCCAAGCACGCACAAACTCCTATTATTTTAATGAGCAATATGGGAAATATTCAGGAAAGTGTACTGATGTGCTCAGACTCAAAGGTGGAAAAATGTGGGAGGACTTGTCAGCAGATTGAGTGGCAAGCTTTTAGTGAGCGGGAGAAGTAATTTCTTTTGTGGTCAGGAATCTAATAGTCCCACATTCACCAGACATGCAGAAAAAAGGGGGAACGAAGAGAGAGGAACAGAGAAGAGTGGCATTGAGAAATAGTCAGGAATTTGGCTTTTAGAGTGAAGTTCAGAAATGATCTGTTGTTTATTCTGAAGTTT
>NW_008678142.1:10011-12149 GCF_000695815.1 Acanthisitta chloris | reverse complement strand
TGCCTGAGGGTCACGGAAGGGCTAAGTTTAGCAAAGGGCAGGTATCCCAAACACTCAGATCTGTGCAGTTTTGGAGGCAGTAAACTTCCTTGTTTTTTTCACCCTGTTCTAAACAAGCTTAGCTGTTGGTTTTTTTCACTTCCAAACAGCCTTTTGAGACAGAATGTGAGTTAGTTTTAAAACCAAAATGCTCAAGCCCTAAAATATTTTCAAGTAATTTCATAGTAGAAAGGTCACAGTGCTTTTGATGTGTTCATATTTAGAGCATGATTACAATTACAATCATACACATTGACAAGCAGATATTGTCTGGATTTGGTAGCTGCTCATTTAGTGACTCGGGCTGATTCTTGTTGTCCTCACGGAGCTCATACCAGAGTTTGCTTCTGCAGCCTTGTTGATTTACAGGACAAAATGTTTTCAGCGACCATGCCAGCAGCCCAGAAGGCAGTTTGGAGTTCTGATGCTGAGAAGAATCCTCATAACTTTGAAGTGAGCAGTTTGAAATGCGAGTTGTTGATAGGGAAGGAGTGTGAGACCCTAGCACCAAACTTTTACCAGAACATGCCTGCTGCTGATTCAGTAGAAGAAAGAGTATCAGGATGCAGCTTGGAGTTTTGGTTTGTTGGCATCAGATAGTGCAGTTGCTTGGGTTTGCTGAGACTTTGAATCATGAAAATAAGTGGCTGGAGGATTTTTGAGGACGCTTTTGATGGAAATACTTGCACAAGGAAGCCCATGTAAGACAGTGTTGCTCAGACTGTATGGACAGAAAGTCGAATCTTGCTTCTGGGAGCAGAGTATAGGAGCTGCAGAGGTGATAGCTGGTGGGAGGATGGGACCAGAAAGACTGAGACTTCTTATCACAGCTCTGGGTAGTGCAGAGAATAGGAACAGAGGAGTATTTTTCAGTGTGGCCCTGTTTCCTGGCAGTGCCTCTGCCCAAATGACAGCTTTCTGGAAATGCTGTCAGTCAGACTCTAGGCCTGGTACCCTTGTAGGACGCTGGTGTGGAAGCTGCTCCAAGGAGCGATTCTCAGATGTTTTTATGGGAGAGAGTGAGGAGGTGAGAACATATCCTTGCTTGTAGGCAGGAAAGAACACACTGGGAGAAGTTTGAGAACCAGTGATTTGGGAAACTGAAGTGCCCTGGGGGTTCAACATGAAGCCCTTAAAATAGTTAGCATGTCTCAACCTGAGCTGCACTATCAATTTATAGATACTTGGAAGAGTATATGAGCCTTTTGCGTTCATGTGGCCTTTAACTAAAGACACTAAAAAAAATTATTTCCTGTGTTTTGGTGGCATTAGGTTGGAATAACTTACAATCATGCTCCAAGAATGCTTTTGGTAATGTGGCTGTAGATTAACTTTTGCCACAGCAAAGATCTGGAAACTTCCTGTATAAATACGGCTAAAGTGAACCTTTGAAGACAAGACAACTGCTTGATCAAGTTAAGTAGGCTCTGACTGCAGGGGAGAGTGCCTTTCTGATTCAAAGTTCTCTTGTAGTTTCATGAATTTCAAGGATGTTGGGGTTCAAGGTGGCTTGGAAGTTAAGAGGGAACAAGGATGTTTGTAGGGTGAAAGTCAGGTTCTGAGCTTGCCACAAACAGGCTTTGTTGTGCAGTTCTTCTAATTTCCACCTCAGGGTTTGCTGTCTATGGAAATCTGTTGGTTAAACTGGAATGGCTGTTTGTGATGCACTCTGTATTCTTTACAGAGCTTAGTGCAGGTTTTTGGTGCACGGTAGTGTTCTGTGGCAAGTCAAGCTGACAGTCCTGCTCTTCCCACCTTCACTTTTGCCTCTGTTCTGGCCCTTTCCTGCCCGGTAGTGAGCTATTCAGGAAGGCTGAAAACAAGTGCATTTAATTTTTGGAAGTCAGTTTTTCTGCTGGCTTCTGCCTGAGCTGCTCCACTGCAGGGTCAGGTTAGCACCAGTGCAGGGAGGGATGGGGAGGCTGCACTGAAGCTGTGCCAGCTGAAGTCAGCTTGAAACTATTGCAGAACTGCACCCTGTGAGCGAGGTTACTCCGGGTGAAGTTACACGAGACAGCTGAGTACATCCAACAGCTCTGCTGCTGAATGGGGGAAGTTCTGTTCCCCCTTGCTCTCCCACCCAACGGGGAGTTCTGTCT
>NW_008678142.1:0-9999 GCF_000695815.1 Acanthisitta chloris | reverse complement strand
GCTGAATTCCTTTGCTGAACTCCTTTAGCTTGCTAACCCAGCAGAAAGCTGTGTTGGGTTTATTTTATGTTTTGGTTTTTGCTGGATTATTTTTTTTGCCAAGATAGTGAACTGAATTGGCTCGCCGCGAGATTTGTCAGGCATCCAGAGCCCTCACAAAATAAATAGGGGAGAGCATATGGGTGGAAGTGCAGAGGATGTGGTGGGGAGCGGAGAAGGGGAGCAGGGTCTCTGACTTCCATGCCACCACCCAGTGTGGCCAGCAACTTCACACTTCCCTTAAAGGAGAATGAGCTCCCTCCACTCTGTGGTGACAAATCTGTGGCACACTGTGGGTTTGTGCCCTTGGTTGCTGTACATGGAGTGCTTCCTTTAGGCAAACCTTTAGTTCCCTGATCGGAAATCGGCAGTGTAGCTCTTGCCTTGATCTGCTCTTGTTTGCTGGAGAAGCTGCTCAGATGTGAGTTTTAATGTAGGCTTGATCTGTGATGGTGGAGTAGTGTTACAGCCTGAGTAAATGCAGCAGAAAGCTGGAGTGGTGGCTCCTTTGGGAAGATGGCAAAAAGTTAATTAGTATCAAAATATTACAAATCTGTATAAGTAAATGCACCATACAATGTTCCTTATATTTTTTATTTTTTTTTACCTGGCAATTAGAAAGTCTTTATTTTGCATTTGCTTGCCAGCCATTATGGCTGATGAGATACTGAGGCATGCAGAAAATCATGAATTACTGAAGATGCACTGTCAATTAACAGTATAAAAAAAATCATGGCATGAATTCCATATAACTGCACTGAAAATATGTACAGTACGACTGGGACAACACGGAAATTTAATTCAGCCAAGGCCTCTTGCAGCAGAAACTTGAATCCTACTTCTTTAATATGGAAAACTTGGTTATAGCAGCATATCTTTGAAATAAAGCAATTGTCTGTGTCCTGCAGATCCCAGTGTGTGCTGCTCTGTCTGCTCACTGTGAGCTGAGGCTTTGTCTCAGACCTAGTGAGATTATTTGGTCTAACAGAACTTGAGGCAGCATTTTGGGTATTTGTGTTTGAATAAAGTTATTTAAATGTAAGCGTGTCATGACATCTCCAAATGCATATTGCTGTGCAAAAAAATGCATGATGGGTGTGAGCAGTATGTCTCATGAGCGAGAAATCTGTTGTGAGGGTAATTTTTATATAATGAAAACCTTTGCAGATAGCCCCAAATCAATCACTTTGCCGTAAGGGAGCTGAGCAGATTGTGTGTGCTATCTTATGCTTCCCAGCTGATAGCAGTTGTGATTTTGCAGTCTGGCAGCTGAATGCCCAGGTGTGGGCAGTGGGTTGATGTGTAGGTAGACTTCCTGTGGGCTTCATCTGAACACTTGTGCCCACTCCTCACCTGTGCCCCCAGATAAGCATCCAGGGTTGGAACACATCCTTTATCTGACAGTGGCTGGGCAGAAGGTGGAAAGTTTTAGTAAGACGCTGTATTTTGGAGTATGCCATCCCAAATCTGTCTCTCTAGATACGTGTCTTATCGGTAGGAAGATCTCTGCTGAGGTTAAAGCTGTGGCTTGTGAGATACATGAAGGAAATACCTTAACACTGCTCTGCAGTGATGTTGTTTGTAGGGGCTGGTTTTGGGTGCTCTGCCTGAGGTGGGAAGCACTAACATGCCCAAGTCCCAGGCTGGTGGCATCCTTTATACACCTATGGAGATCATTATTAGTGCTGCTAGAAGAGTGGTGCTTGTTACACTTCAGCTTAGCTCCTGAAACGTTTGGAGCAGGGTGTGGGTCAGTGGGAGTCAAGCAGAGGTTTGTATCTGACAGCCCAAGGCCACTCTTTGGTGATTCTCCTTGGCCACTGTGGGTTCAGTGTATTCTTTAGGAAACATTCAGATACAGAATTTGTAAGAAGATGAAAAATTCACAAACTGAGAAAAGACTTTCCCCACAAGCTGCCAGGGAATATAAAAGATGAAATTGATGTGTCACAGTTCCTGTTTCCTGCTCCTGCATGTCTAAGTCTTACATATGCAGACAGAAGTTATAAATTAATAAAGAGTAAAGAACTAGCGTATTCTAAAAGTGAGACTATACATTGAAAGTTATTAGTTAGGCCTTTCTTGGATTCAGCTTGGGAATGTCAGCTTGAAGCTGGTCAGCAGAAACCCGTTGAGTCAAACGTGGAGAACACGATCCCAGGGAGAACAAAATGGCATGTCCAAATGTTGACATAACTTCTCTGATTTTTACAGAACTGCATGAAAATGTAACCAGGATACTCTTGGTGAAATGCTTTGACTGAAAAATCTATTTTTTTTTTTTTAAAAAAAAAAAAACATGTCTCACAGCAGAGCTGGATGGAGTGACCTAAGTGCAGGATGTTCTTGTAAGCAAGTTTGTAGCTTTCTGTTGCTCATCCAGTGTCAGGGTTTAGGCGTCACTCCTTTTTCTGAGTAATAGTGAAGTAGTCCGTTCCCATGAGAGTCACTGTGTCGGGATAACACTTGTAAGGAATTCTAAACTTTTCAGTTTTACATGATGAGAAGGTTGTAAAGGAGGAAATAAATGGCCTTGACACATCTTTAAAAACTTGTGGAAACTTTTTACCGAAGCTGCTGAGAGATGGTTGTCACTGAAATGGTGTGTGAGTTTAGACTGTAAAAATTCATCTTGAACAATGGGACTTGCTGTAGAATTGGTATTGGAAAGATGTAACTTAAGTTAGGCTAAAATCTTTCCAGTTAAACTGATGATCCTCACTTTCTGTGATGTGAGATTGCCTCTTCTCACCTGGGATGTGTACATGTGTCCCTTAGCCTTGACTGACTAGGAATTAAACGTGTGAAATGGCCACAGTGACTCAATTTTTTGTTTCAGGTGCTTTTTTTTCACCCCCAGAGTTCAAGATTCAGTGCTGCCAGGACAGTGTGTTCTCACTCCTGTTCTGCTTAGAGCTAGATTTAGCCCTGGCTTTTATGTCTAGAAACACTGTGTATGACATCTCAGAAGTGGTATTCTGATTTTACTGATAGGAAAATTAAGGCACAAAAAAGGAATTGGCTTGCATAGGACATCTTATACGCAGTGGGAGGTAAAATGTGGGGTTGGGGGTTTTTTTTGAGTCTTGGTCTAGTAGTGCAAACTGTTTGCCTTGGACTGTTTTAGGTAGCTGATCGCCTACACCAGTCCTCACCTCTGCCCACATGTCCTTGCTCTGTAGTGCTGTGTTGCTTCTGTATAGATCTTTAGTTCCTCTCAGTAAAGCCATCCATGATTTTAATACTGATGTTAGTAGGTGTGGTGGGGAGCACACTGTGTAGTGGATACAGGTGAAAACATCTCCATTGTATGAGCTGATGATGGGGAAGTGTGGTAATATGAGCCAAGGTATTTTTCCTGCTTGTTTTCACTAGCTTTGTAATGCTACAAGGTAGTTTGGGTTAGGAACAATGCTGCTACTGATTTGTAGGCATCAGGACTGATAAGCTATGTGAAGGGGCCTTCAGAGTATTTTGGCAAACTGTGTTTGGATGTTTAGTGCACACAAAAAACTATCTGCATTATTCAGGAAGATAATTCCTGTCTGTGCTGTTTTCCTCCTGTGCTGAGATCGTTCTCCTATCCAACTGTTACCCAGCTGAGGTCTCCATAGTTCTCAGTTTTTCTATAATGACAAAATCAAATTAGTGGTGCATGTGAAATTCCTTTCGGTTAAAGCACATTGCCCTGAATATTTTCTGGCTATTTTTTTCACTTGTGAGAATTCAGCATCTTGCATTTGAAAGAGAAAGGAGAAAAGATGCAGATGAGGAAATGGTGTTGTTTAAGGTACAGAGAGGAACGCGTAGCTTGTTTCTAGAACATAATCTGTCCAGCTGTGACTTAGTCATCTTCAGTCTTATATAAAATGCATCCAATCTAAATAGTTGAGCATCTCCCTCCTGAATGCGGCAAACCAGCGTCTTTTATGCCCATGTGAGGCTGTAACAGGCGCAAGCCATCATCTTAGGAGTACCTTCAGACTTGGGAACCTGCAGCATCCATCATACTGTCAAGCCTCATTTACTCATGTGATGGGATTTTTTTTTTATTTTACTCTGTTCCACATTTTTTTCAAGCTTAAGGAGATTCCTTGCTGTTGGCAAGGAATACAGCACTAATAATCCCAGACAGGAGAGCAGAGAACGTAACGTGAGAACAAGAGTGACTCTCCTGAATCAGACTGAAGGTTTTGTTCATCTCTGACAGGGCCAAGAATTGATGTTTGAGTAAGAATGTAAGGTGAGGAGATCACAGGATCTTGGCTAACATCTCTAATTTCAGTGTAGTAGTTCATGCTGTTACATTACTTCCAGCCCTGCTCTTAGTCACTTTGATTTCACTTAGCTATTCTTTAAGGAAAGGGAGATAACTTGACTATTATGACATGTTTTTATATGGATAAATGCATGTCCACATCAGTCCTTTGTTTATATAATTATGGAGGGTTTGAAGGGGTGGGGAAGATTTTTGTTGGTGACAAGCAGGAACTTGTAAGCTCTGTAGGCACTGGTGTGTGTGAGTTGGGAGATGCTCTGTGCTAGTTAAGGGATGATGGACAGCCTTGTTTAGGTCGTCAAGGAAACTGATGCTGTGAGTGCGTTGTTAAATAAATGTATCGATAAAGAGAGGTGCTGATAAATCTTACCACTGTGGACAAGATAACATTTTAAATTCCATCAATACATTTGCCTCTAATGTATGTTTCATGAAATTGGGGAAGTTGGCATCTTCAGTCACATATATATGCAGTGGAAGAACAGTCTCCTTTGCAGGGGTCCTTAGAGCTGAGCTTCACTTGGGTAGTTTGAGGCATTCTTCAAAGGCTTCTGAGAAGGTGTTTGATGTAGTTTTAGTTCTAAAAAAAGTTTTGCACTCTTTTTCCTAAGAACTACAAATGTACTGTGCTCACTGTGAAGACTTAATGGCTTGGGTTGGTGCTGCCTGGGGACCTCTAGGCTGCAGTCCACTGCAGGATTTCAAATTCCCCCCCAAAGAGTTGTGGTAAATCCAAATGCTGTTTTTTAGGCTGTGCTTGACAAGCATGGCCTAGCTCACTTGTAAGCTGCAATGCCAAGTGTAAAAATGACTAGGTGAGATTTTCCATTCTTTTTTAGGTGGAAAGTCAGATCATCAGAAGGTTATTTTTTGCCTTAAAATATAGTTACGCAAAGACTTACTGGCCCCGGAGAAGAAGTGAGCAATGCCCTGAGCAGCTCATCCAAGTTGGCCCTGCTTTGGGGGGAGGGAAGATGGGGTTTCAGTCAGCTTAACCTTCACTGGTCTCTTTCAACCTGGATTATTCTGTGGTTCAGTGGAAGTTGGACTGGGTGTAGGAGGTGTGGGGGGAATGCTTGTTTTGGGTGGAGAGGGCAAGAGGGAAGAGGAAGGCAGCAGCACACTCTGGTACTGGAAATGGTTGTGCTGGAGAAATTGCATTAACAGTGGAGAGCGGAAATATCTGAGATTGTAACTTGGCAAGGACACACCTTTATAGCTTTATAGGAGGTTGTGAGATGAAAACAGATTTTAATTTACTACTCTTTAGGTTCTTTTCATCTGAAGAGTAAAATATTTGACGATTCTTCATCAGGGAGACACTAGTGGGATAATAAAGTATGTTTTGGTATCTCTGAATTGTTTTGCCACATTTCGTGAGTCCATCCTGTTGCAAAGTGATGGATTTGTTAGCAAAACTGCAAACCCACCTATAAATGGTGAAACAGCATTTTGGAAAGCAGTAGCTCAAAGGGCTCTAAGGTCTTTACAGCTAGATGCCTCTACATTGTACTGGGGCTATTATTTTATTTAAAAGGGTTAATGTGATTCTTGGGCATATTGAGGAGAAAAAAAGTGGGGGAAAGGAATGTGAAGCAAAAATAAGTAATCTTATAAACACAGCAGTGTTGTGACTGATACTGGAATTGAATTTTGGTTTCCATGCTTGAAGAAGAATGCCAGTGTATTTGGAGAGAATTCAAAGGACAGCTGCAGAAATGATCCAGGGACTGGAAAATAAGCCTCATGATGTGAGGTTTAAAGAAGCTCAACTTACTCAGCTTATTGAAAAGGCAATTGAGAGAGGACTTGGTCTTTCTCTAAAAGGACTTGTGAGATTTGCTGACAAAGGCATAGCAATATCAACTGAGGTTAGACAAATTCAATTTTGAAGTATGTTTTCTGAGTGATGATAATAATTAAACACTGGAATTGTTTGCAGGGGAGGGGAAAAGAACAAACATTCATCTTAGTCTTTTAAAATAGGCCCAGCTTCTTTCTGGAGAAAATATATTGTGATTTTTTTCCCCCTAATGATTATAATACTTCTTTACTGACACTGGAATTTAAAAATCTTTAAAGATTTCTTGCCATGATCAGTTGGTACAAGTTCAGATACATGAACTTGCAGTCCCAGCCAAGATCACAAAATTAATTTAGTGGAGAAATAGTTAAGCTGGTGCTAGAGTACTGCCTTGCATAACACACATAAGATGTGAAGGGAGCTCTGAGATTTAATGTCTTGTGGCTTGCATCACTGGAACTCACTTTGTTCCCATACTGCGTTGCTTCAGATGTTTAAGCTACAGTTAAGGCTTTCTGAAAGCCTCTGCAGAGAAGCCCTGATGTAACTATTCAGATGAGTGTTCCTGAATTCCAGTTGACCACAGCAAAAGTTTGTAAATCTTTTTTCATCCTTTTTTAGAAACAGTCTGAAAAAATGTACACAATGGCAATATGATTACAATTCCTCTGAGAACTCTCCTGGTAGGTTTCATTCTTAAATGAATGTAGGATATTCTCAGTCTCTCAGGTTAACTGGACTTAGTCAGAAAGTTTATTCATATTTGAGACAACATTAAATAATTGTCAGAAATGGTATTCTAATGGCACTTGTTTGCTGGTTTTCATGCCATACAAACAAGAGTGCTTCAGCAATTCTACTCAGCCTTCACTTTGTAAATCCACGTGGGGAGCTGAGTGACTCAGGTAGGTAATGGCTCCAGATTGTGCTTCTACTTTGTATTTGCATTTGTCCATTCCACCGCTCCCTTGATGGCTGCCAAGTTTCTACAGTTCCATAGGTTATCTTGTTCCAGGTGCCTTTGCAGACATGCAGAGCTCTTAAATTCCCTTCTGGTAGCTCTCAAAGTCTGCTGCTTTGTGCAGGTGGAGCTCTCCCGGTCGGTCCTGCCTGTGTGCATGCTCGACCTTGCCTGTGCAGAGGAGGATCTGGAGCTACCTGGGCTGCTCTCTTCCCTGCCTCTCCTCTCCTCCTCCTTCAGGCCTGGCCAGGGAGGAGCCCCATTGCTGTCATCTCTGTAGCTGTGCAGTAAGAAAATGCTTCTGTGTCCTAAGGAAAAAGAGGCAGCTCAAAACTCGGTAGCTTTTTGAATGTTGAGTCTATCAATTTGTCATGTAAGTCGAGTTGTTTCTGAGGTGGGAAAGAGGTTGTCTAGCAGCTGCAGGTTTCTTTGCTTAGGGCTAAAAGGATAGCAGACTGCAGCAACATGTTGGGGCACTACCCAGCGCAAAGCAAAGGCCTCCAGCTTCGAGAGCGAGTGCAGCAACCTCTGCTACTCACCTTGTCCAGACAGCCCTGTCTGCCTTAACCTGCAGGAGCAACTTGCAGGAAGTGTTACGCACAAAAAAGGTTGTAAAGGCTTAGTTTAGCAGTCAAGAAATCTCCCCCTCCCTTGCCTTCCTTCTTGACTGTGTCATTGCCCCCTCTCCCCAGCATCGAGAGGCGGTGACCTGCAGGAGGAGAGCCCTCAGTCTGTTTGGCATGAGCAACCTCTCAGTTTCATTGTGAGTTTGTATATGCATGTGCTTAGTTGCATTTATGATAATCACAAAAAACGTCCTGAATGTATTACTCTGCTCACATTCCAACATTCAAAAAAGGCAGTGATGGAGGTAGCAGATAGCATTGCACAGATGTGTTACAGAACCACTCACTCAGCTCATGTGAGCTCTACTTGAGCACTCTTGGCCAAGTGTTTGATGTCAGTACTCCTGTGTTACCACCCACAAGCAGTTAAGGTGGTTGGTGGTGTGCTGTGCTCTTAGTGAATCTCTTCTCAAAGGAAGAAATTACTAATTTATCTGCAAGGCATCAGAAATAAATGAGGTTTAAGTGACTTGTTTCTTTATTCAGTCACTGGTTGCAGATTTTTGAGTGCTGATTTCTGGTCATCTGCATTTACTTTGAAAATGTGTTAAGCTGGATTATCCACGTTTTATCTTGTTCATAAAAAAAATGAGCTATTCAAAAAAGTGACTACTGAGCTTTGCATTTCTTGCCAGCAGTTATGAAGTAGGTATTTGGGAGCTTCCTGAATAAGCGTTACACCTTCCTCTCTGGTTGCAAGAGCACATCTTTGATTAGCTTGTTTTATAAAAAAGTTATCCAAATAACTTATCCAAATTTATATTCCTTAAAGCTTGCTGAGCCAATATATTGTTGGCTGATGGCTTATTCTGCAAATCTCACCAGTGAGTGAACACCCACCATGCACAGAGGATCGAACATGCAGAGCTGGGGTGACTTGCTGTGTCAGTAGTACCTGCACTTTGGGATCAGTACCTGTCTTACCAGTGCCAAAATACAAAATAATGTGAGATGCAAGCAAGCTAGGAAAATGAAACACAAGAGACAGCATCTCTTGGGCATAATTCAGCATCATTGAGCAGTTGGAAGCTCTGGAAGGGGAACCAAGGCATTTTGGCTGTTGTGCTGCCTTTGGGCCTTTGTGACTGCTCTCCAGCACTGTCCTACTGATGCAGTCTGCTCTCTAATAGGTTTTATGCTGTGAAAAGCACATCTGCAAGAAATGTGTGAATTTTCTAGGGGTCCCAGACCATCCTAGATGACCAAGAATGCCTACTTGGCACCAGTGCCTGGGCAAGTGCAACAGTCGGTGCTGTTTCCTACATGCCCCTGAGGAGTGGATGCGGTGGGGCAGTGGAGCCGGCTGAGCTTTGAAACCTGTCACAATGCTGGAAGATTGCAGAAATCCTGTGAAATTCGCTGGATTTTAATGCTTAGCAGTGATTACATAGCTCAGTCTGTAATGGCTCTGACTCTTGCTGTGTGCGGCGCAGGTTGCAGGTGTTCGTGTCGCCTGGTTTCCCACTCAGGGCACGTCGGACAAACCGGTGTTTGTTGGAACGAGGCACAAGAACATTACATAAGCTTGGAGTAACTTCCTTACAGCGCAGAGAAAAATGTATTTGCATGATTTCAAGCCCAGGTGCAAGGCTGCAAAACTTGCCAGTCACAAACCGCAGAGGCCGGGCTGGAGCTGGGAGGGCACTGGGTGACGGTCTGGGCAGGGGGGAAGGGTCGGAACGGGCCCTGCAGTGGAAAGCAACGCCGAAGCTCGGCGTGGGAGCCGCAGCTCGGGAATTCCGGGCGGTTTGCTGTTGCCATGGCAGTCCCCGCGGTGTCCCGGTGTGTGAGAGGGTCGGGGCTGCCCTACGTGTTCGGGGAGCTCGGGCGTGCGCTGGCAAGCCGCGGTGACGGGAGGAGCCCTGTGTGGGAGCTCCGAGGCTTTGAGCTCGGTCTCTCCCCTGCCTCTTCCCTCCCGGCGCAGCAGAGGATGAGCTGTGCTTTCCCGCGGGGCTGTGAAACCCCCTGGTGCTTCTCCCTCTGTATTGTGCGGCCCTTCCTTCTGCCTTCAGCCGAGGTCGTGCTCGGAGCGAGGTGCAGCGTGAGACGGAGGATCCTGGGGGGCTCTGGAGAGCTTTGGCTGCGCTGCCATCTGCATAGCCTGTGAATAGTTTTCTCTGGCACAGACCTTGTTCCTCAGTGGGGAGAAAGGCCAGGTCCGGAGCCCCAGCACAAAGGCTTTCTGAAGCTGATGAAGCTTGTTCTGTGTGCGGAGCGTCTCTCTCCTTCCTGTCGTCCTTTCCATGGGATTCCTGAAGCGGCCTCGGTCCGAGAGCCCCTTCGTCAACAG
>NW_008678141.1:0-593 GCF_000695815.1 Acanthisitta chloris | reverse complement strand
TCTTCCAGGAACTTCCACTCGATGCTGGTCATTTTGACCCCACTGTACTCCTCCAGTTTATTCCTCATCTCCGTGTCCGCACAGAACACGTCGAAGAGCTTCTCTGAGCTCTCGTTGAACTTGTCGGCGCGCTCGGAGAACGCCTGGTTCTGTCTCTGCTTCCTGGTCTGGTACAACCTGGTGAACTCCTCGTACATTTTGAGGATGAGTTTCTTTATGTTCTGCGTGGCGATGGTGTGCAGGTTGCACCCCAGCCAGTGCTCCTGCAGGTGCTCGGCCAGGAGCTGCGCCGCGTCCTCCTTGGAGCGCTGGGCCTGGCCAGCCCTCTTGGGCTGCAGCAGGTACAGCATGTTCTGCACCACATCCTTCTTGGTGGGCAGCACTCCCTGCGCGAAGCCCGAGGACTCCACATACTCCACAGTCCCCAGCGTCTTCCGTGCCCTCTCTTCCGTGTCCGGTGATTCCATCACTGCTCCGCGATCCTCCGGCTATGGCATCATCTACAAGATGCAAGGGGTAAAAAAACAGAGAGGAGTATGTCAAGCGCAGCTTTTCCTCGCAGCAGGAGCGAGAGACGAAAGCCGCGCGCAGGC
>NW_008678140.1:0-10520 GCF_000695815.1 Acanthisitta chloris | reverse complement strand
TCACAGCACCACCACCGCACTGTAAAACGCTGCCCGATGTGCTACATCCAAGTTTGCTTTCCAAAGCCTTGTCTAAGGCTTAGGAATGCTCAACAGACATGAAACCACACGCTCAGATACAGAGCTGCCTGAGGTGTTCAAAGCACAATATACAATCATGGAATGGTTTGGGTTGGAAGAACCTTACGATCATCCATGCCCACCCCTACCCTGGACAGGGACACCTCCCACCAGCCCAGGCTGCTCCAAGTCCCATCCAACCTGGCCTGGAACACTCCCAGGGATGGAGCAGCCACAGCTGCTCTGGGCAACCTGTGCCAGTGCCTCAGCACCTCACAGGGGAGAATTTCTCCCTAATATCCAATCTCACCCTGCTCTCTGTCAGCACGAAGCCATTCCCCCTTGTCCTGCCCCTCCAGGCTCTTGTCAATAATCCCTCTCCACCTTCGTGTGCTCCCTTCAGGTAAAGGCTCTGTATTGCTATCCACTCTTGTTCCTTCTGCCTTTCTTTGCAGTTTCATATTAACAGCAAAAATGCCAAAATGAGTCAAAGGGGAAAAAACCCCACAAGCTCAGTATCTAGAAACCTCATGCCTTCCTCGATTACTGGTAGAGGATCCCTTGACGGCTGAACCCAGCACATACCGTGGGATATTTCGAGTGGAACAGACCCATCATCGCAAACACTCCTGCAAACGGGGCCGGAGCTCCTGCTCCCACTGCGGGCAGAGCTGCAGTCCGTGTGTTCACACTCGCCATCTGCTCGGCTGCCACCAGGGAAAAACGCCACTGCTGACTAAAGCCTCCAGAAAACGGAACGGCAGAAACCTGACCTCGCCGAGCCATGGACCGCGGGGTTATTCTGGTTTGGTGTGCACCCGCGCACACTCTGTCGCTGCTCAAACCAGAGGCCCCTGCGTAAAATCACCTCTTTGGCTACTGCTGCCTCAGAATGGGACACTGGGAGACCTGAAAAAAAACTGCCCCGAGGGGCTGAGGCCACGGGAAAGGGCCAGGAGGGAGGGAGGGAAGGAGGGATGTGCTGCAGGCTGGGAAACAGGCAACCGTTAAACTCATTCTTTCTACAAAGTAGCTTTAAAATAAACCCCCCTTACTTCACACCCCCTGAAAAATGAAGAAAGATCAGTGTTTTGTCCCAGACATTGTGCCCATGACTTGGAGGATGCCAAGACAAGATGGAAGAAGCTTTGTTTTAGCTCTGGCCAAAGTGGTGTTTGGTTTGACATTCAGTGTGGTTCTTGTGATCACCCTAAAGAGCACTCAAGCACCCCCGTAATGCAAGCAGAAAGGAATTAGCTGTGGCTCCAAGGAATAACTATTTCTGGAGTTAGTGCCAGACAGTTCTGCTCAGCTGGTGCAAAACAACACCAAAACACACACCAGATCTACTTCTGTGCCTGTTAACAGCTGCCACGCTGGAGCAGGTCCCTGTAATGGGACTCTGGTGTGTGACACTGCCAGCAGTGTGGCAGCAGCTCCTGGGCCAGGTGGGCAAATTCCACAGCCAGTTCCTTCACAGGAGCTGTGGGGAACAGCACACACAGGGATGGTGCAAGAGGGGAAAACTGTCCACTGGAAGCTGCACAAATTTTTTTCACCAGACACTGCACAGCACCTGTACAGACATCCCAACATCTGCCCTGGCTGTAAGGACAAAGTCAGTGCACGAAATCTGAAGTTGTAGCTTCTGGCTCATCCATTTCCTACTGCCAGTCCACTGGAATATTTCACCTCTATAAAACTACAGCACAGTAATTTCTCCAGACATTACCTGCCATGATTTCATCTGGTAGCCTGTCAGCTGCTGGGGTGCTATTCCTGAAGACTGGGAAGAGTGGGGAGAGACCCTCACAAACCCTGCCATGGTCATAAGCAAAGCAAACATCAGCCAGTGTCACACAGCCGAAGGAAGGACACTAGCAGGACATGCTCATGCCACAAATATGTGAGCACAAGGGGTTTCACTCTAAGGAGTGCCCTCGTGGTCCCAGAGCCTTCACACCCCAAATTCATGCCATTCACCTTCCAGCCCAGCTCTTCTCTCTGCAGAGCCCAGGTGCTTCTCAAATCCGCTTGGCATTTCCAGCACTTCACTCACCCCCACATTAATGAAATCCATATGTTTAAGTATTCCTGCCCTCCATTCCTTCCTTATTTCCTTTTCCAGACACTTGAATTCACTTCATGAGTAGCTTTCTCTGCACTACAAAAAGTTGCAGAGAGTTTAGTAACACTTTTCACCATGTTGAAGGCTACTGTAAAATTGCTTTTTTACTGGAGACCGTTTAGCTGTGAGGAGCCAAAGACTTGTCTCCTGTCACAACGTTCAAGTTCCTATTTTCTAGTGTGTGTTGGTCCAAGATCAGCTCTTTTGCAGCTTCCCACTGAAGAGCTACTGCAGGAATTAACGTGGCAGACTGCATACATTAAACTGGAGGCTCAGACAGAACAGCTTGCATGAAGACAGCTGCAGTGATTTTCAACCTCACTTGAACTCTTGAGTATGAATTATGAACATTTTTTTTAAAGCAAAATGTTTGTAAACAGATAATCCTTTTACAGGTTAACTGCTTTTCTGTGCGGAATTAAAAATAGGAATAAACAGAGAAGTTTTTGCTTTTGTCACACTGAGACCACACAGACATTCCTCTGAGGGGACACCATTCCAACAGTAGCTGTTCCGTGGCTGCAGCACTAAGTGGAGGAGCATAGAGACAATAACCCACAGCAAAATTCCCAACAAGCTCACCACAAATGTGGCTGGCAAGGACATAAATTCTCAGAGTATTCAAGTGCACTTGAAATGTTTAACCTTGACATCGTGCAACCTGCAGGATGTTTCTTCATCTCAGCTAGAACTTCGTATGTAGAGCACAAACTGAGGAAAAGAGCAGAACCAAAGGAACCCTGAAACAGGGAACAGTCATCCCTTTCTGGTCAGGGAGTTGTAGTATTTTGGAAAATGTGGTTAATGTCTCTTACCACCAGCTGGAGAGGTGGCACACCTGTAAGAAGCAATGGGATATTGTCAGAAACACCCAGAGAGACAATGCTGCTAAGCGAGGGATCCAAGAGCACCTCTGCCAGCGTGTGCCCTGCCAGCCTGGGGACATTCATGCCAGACACAGCAGCCAAGGCTTAGCTTCCACGAACTGACAGCAGCACAGCTCAGGCTCATGAAGAGCCCTGGACCGTTTCACACGCTGTTGTGTAACACAGCAGACCCAGCCCTGCCCGGCAGTGTGAGCACAGCACAGAGCCTGGCGCTGGGCACAGAACTGCAAGCACAGACAGAAAGCTGAGCCAGCCACTGACATCCCTCTGGCCCAGCAGTGAGAGCTGCACTGGGACGTGCACACACTGCCACCACTCGCGTGAGCAGCAATATCTGGAGCTAATTCGCTTGGACACAGGGCAGTGTTAGTAAAACGCTGCCGAGGGAAGACCTTTTCCTGCCCTCCAAGAGCACCAAAGCCCAGTGACCAGCGCAGCGTGCCCCCAGCTCAGCTAACCGGCAGGCCCTGGCACTGCCGGGAGGAGGAGCTCTGGACAGGAGGGGTTGGGTTCCTGTTTGCTGGCACAGCCCAGCCCAGCTCACAGAAAGGCAGCGTTTTACAGTCCTTACATGTGGAGCCAGAAGCTTTTGTCAGTGAGATGCAATTATAGCTCAAAGCCAACTCCTATGACAGAAAAGTGACAAGAGCACTAATGAAGGTGGCTGGCTGACAAATCACGTTTTTCCTAACTGTTTTTATTCATTCATTTGATCTCAGTACTGGAATTTTGCAATGGGAATTGGCTCAGTCTCTTTCAAAACATAAAGGGCCTAATCCCTCCCCAGTAGAGAGCAGGAAGTCAGAAGCCAATCTTAGCACTGATTGGAAAAAGGAATCTATATTGTTATTTTAACTTCTTTGTTGCACATAAACGAGAAAACGTTCCTTTTTTCTGCTCCCAGTGCAGCTTGCTGGTTCAATGAAAAGCTGCTTTCTCCCTAGGTGGTACCTGTTGATACCAGGGCCCTTTGCCTCAGCTGCTCTCTAGGGAGCAGTGATGACACTGCAGTGTCTCCCTGTTACTCAGAACACTGCACAAATCCTGCTGTAGGGACCCCTGTGCTGCCCTGCCCTGCACAGTCTGATGAGGACATTTTAGTGCAAAGACATTTCACACCTGCTCTAGGTCCCTCCAAACAGAACTGGCTCACGAGGAAAAGGCAGCAGTTTGTATTCTGCCTTCTCTTCATGCCCACTTGAGAAGTGCAGGCTGTGGCTGTCACAGCACTGTGTCCCCCCCAGATCCCACCTGGCCAAACCCCAGCCCTGCCCTGTGCTGTGTCTGCCCTGTGTGCAGTGTCCAGCCCAGCTCAGGCTCAGGAGCCTGGGAACAAACTGCCTTGCCCTCAGGGAAGCAGGTAATGAGGGCTGAGCATGGGCAGCTGGAGCCTGCACTTCTGGGCCTGCTGCATCCCCTCCCTGAAACCTGCACATTTTCAAGTGTTCTCTCTCTCAACACAGAAGCAGTGTGAGCTCTCTGGGGCTCCCACAGTCCAGCTCAGAACGGGACTGGATGAACTTCAAGGATAGCTGCAGGTAAGGTAAGCTGAACATCCCCCCAGAGTCCTTAACATGACATGTTTACGCACATGCCAGATTTTGCTGTTTTCCCTCATATTAAAAAAATGGCTCATAGCATCCAGCATTTGAAAATTAATGAGTTTAGAACACGAACATAGTACACCCCCAGTTTTGAAATACTCGGATCTATTTTCTTTCCTCTCATCTCTCCCATCTGCTATGGTTTAGTATTAATTTAACAAATATTTTTCTTCAAGACTGTCAGAAAAATCTCATAGCATTTTGGAAACACTGAACATTATCTCGTGAGGTAAATTAGGACACAAAGAAGTAGCTTGACATACATGTGATCACACATTGTCAGTGGCAGAGACAGTAACAGAAATTCCAATATGTGCTGCCGTGGAGTCTTCGAGCAGAGAAACTGCTAATACATAGCAAGAGTGAAGCTGTCACTTCCCTCAACTTACATTTGGAGGATGATCTGCAGAAGTTAAAAAATGCAAAGTCTCAATATAGGGAAGGTTTCTTATTCCAGTGGCTGATTTTTGATAAGACACAACTTGCTGTCTTCTGTGTTAAGCAAAACCTTAACTCCACACAGCTAAATCCTCCTGAGCTGCCTTCTCTCAGAGAAGGAATCTCCTATCAATCCATGCAGACTGCAGCCAGGAGTCTGTGAAGCTACACCATTCCGTCTTTTGCTCACTAGTATTGTCATTCCAAGGTGCCTCCAAGCATGAACACACAATTGTGCAATATTTCAAAGTTCTCCTTTGGTATAAAAAACTGAAAACACTCTTCAAGCCCAACTGAAGGCAGTTCCTGAGTGACCAGTCTGGCCTTCACATGCCCACTGGTGTCCCAGTTACACAACACTTTGTGCAGGCAGCCCAACCCTGCAGCACTCTCAGCTTTGATCTGTTTTCCAGACTGGGTATCTGCTGCAGGTTTAACCATTTTGGAAAGTTTTAGGGAATAAAACCAAGCCAATTCAGATAATGAAATTAAGGAAAAGTATGTGTTGTTTAGCTCTTTGAAAAGCTCCAATGCCTTCAAAAGCTACAGCAGAGATTTGAAATTGGCAGAAAACTACCCTCATCAGGGACATTTTTTCCCATTCCTAGGAAAATATTACCACATTTGGCTAAGTTACAATTCTTTACTCTACTTGAACTGTGTTTTTCTAAAGATTCACTGGAGTCTGACAGCTGAGGATGAAATCAGAGTGCACCACCTCCTGCCCACACCTCTGCTACCCACACTGCATAGCCATTATTCCCTTGAAGCAGTTACAGTTTGCCCTGGATCTGCAGAAATGGAGCTGGACTCTTCCTGCAGCTGAAGCTTCCAGAGCTTTGTGTGGCCCCTGACAGAGATGTGCAGTGGTTCAGCTGTCCCTAATGCTCACTGACACCTGTGTGTTATCACCTCCCCAGGTTTGCATGTGGTGCAGGAGCCCCTTGAGGGAAAAGTCATGGCACAAATGCAGGCAACAAGGATCCTGAGAGAGATCTGCTGACACTGCAGATATGGGAGATACCCCACCAGGATGAAGAGGGAGGAATGGAAGGGAGGAATGGAAGGTCAGAAAAAGCTAACTGTGAGGAATTGCTGGGAAATGACAGATTTGGAGAAGGACCTGGCAGCTCAGAGAAGGGAAGCAGAGTAAGGGTTAGTGTATGAGACATTCCTGGAAAAGAACAGGGGTAGAGAGGATGAAGAGTAGGTAAAGTTTCCTTAAGTCTACATCCTAATTACCCCTGACTCAACAGTCATCTTCTTCCAGCAAATAAAACACTGAAAGAGCTCTCACCCTCCTCTAATGTTCATCCATGGACAACCCTATAAAGCAGTTTGAACATAACTGACAGAAAACTAAATAGGAAGAACAATCTGTGCTTATGTCTCTCACTGCAGGATGATCTGTAACAAGTTTCCTAGTTGCATGTACATATAGGGAGAAAACCCTTTCATTCAGAAGCAAAATATTCCAAATTCCTGTCTGGAACTATTCAATGCCTAAGCAGCATCTCTTAAAAACTAAAATTATTGACTATTTAAAAAGATGTTAAAAATTCTCTTTAGAGAAGCAAACTGTAGCTAGTTCTTTTGCAGCACTTCACATTAAGAACTAAGTCTGCTGTAAGGGCAATTGGATACAGAAACTTTCCATCTGCTGGAAGCAACTTTGAAAAACACGTTTCTAAACGGGGAGTCAGTTGCACACTGAAGAGATTTGCAGTGAGAAAGGTGCCATGGCTCTTCTCTGCTTCAGGCACTTGTTCCTCCAGGCAGGACACGTGGTGTGCAACCATTTTAACAGGCACCTATGGAGAGAGGGAAAACACCTCATGAAAATGAAAAGCACTTGTGCTGGGTTTCAGCATTCTCCTGGCTAGAGATCCACAGTCAAAGCTCTGACAGATTTCAGAGTGCACTGCTGCTCATGGAAACATCCAAGGGGCATAGACCTGGAGGACTACAGATGCTTTCAGCCATAAGAACCATCCCTGGGCTTGACCTTGGGCTAATCTCTCTCTCTACCTGAGATTTTCTAATGTGAAACCAAACACAGAGTTAGTGCATGAGGGAGGAGGTGGAGCAGATGGATTCCAAGTTTGTCCTATTGGGTTGTTTTGGGTCAGTGGTGGGCAAAACCCTTCCTCTGTCAGAAAACACAAGAACAGACTGCTGGTCTGTCTGGGGGGAGTGTCAGATTAAAACTCGACCCTGGAATTTCCAAAGAGAGGGTAGAAAATTGCTTGTCAATGTTGGTCTCAGAAAGGACTAGGGAATAGCCACTCTTACAGCTCAGTGCTAGATAATCACTGCAGATATAACCACGAGTCTGGGACAGACAGAAAGAGGGAGATGGTGCACAGACCCGTACAAAAACTACCAACACAACAACGTCAGAGCAGACATGGAACAAATTTTAACCATCTTTCTTTGAGGCTAAAAGGAAAGGACCAATACAAGACCCAGGAGAGCTGATCTTCCAGCAAGCAGCCTGTGCTGAAAGGAAATGATATGCAAATGTGATTCAGGAAGAGTCACTCTGCAGCAGGCTGCAGAGCCACAGCGACAGCTGAGTTCAAGAGGAGTCAGCACATGACAAAGGGAAATGATTCTCCTGGTACAGCAACCTCTCCTGAGCCCGAGAGAGCAGGGCTGCTCTGAGCCCCTGCACTACAGAACAAGATTTATTTCCCCCTGTGCGATGGGTTTTACTTTATCTTACTGAAGATTGAGTCCAGTGCTCAGCACACGCACCAGAGCACAGCATTCCTCGGGAAAAGCCTGTGTGCCTGTTCCTAGACTTGCCCGTGCTCATCAGAGGGGTGAGGAGGGAAGCTTGGGCTGAGCTTTGTCTGCTCATTCAAATCAGCAAGGCCAAGCTCAAGGAGGTGCTGCAGCAGCAGCACAAGTGGAGCCTGAATGATGATGAGGACTCACACCAGGGCCAGCACACTGCAGGCCAGGCTCCACTGCTTAACCAGGCACAGACTGCTGGGATTGTGGGGTTTATAAAAATTAGTGGTTTTTAATAGGGAAAGGAAAAAAACATAGCAAGAGCCACAAGTGAAAGGCACTGTGCAAATCCTAGCTGCCACAGGGACATTTTGGAGCCAAAAATGGGAGGTGTGTGCCTGACTGATGGGAAAAAGCAAAAGAAACATAAAAAAAATCTTAGCATAAGCTCCCAAGCCAAAGTATTGAGTGAATGAACAAAACACAACCAGCAGTGAAGAGCTATTGTCTCAAACCACTGGCTTTGGGCAGGTGATGCCCTACCACCAAAGCAACCACCACCTTTGAGCCATGAACCCAATCTCTTGGATTCCACACTTTGCACAGTCTAGATGTGCTGTACTCGAGAGCCCAAAGCAGACAAATGTAAGCCAAGACGTGTCAAAAAATAGCCTGGATGCTCTGAGGCTCACGTGCTGCTTGGCAGCTATTTTTGTCAAGAGATGAATGGAAAAGGAACTGCTCCAACAGCCTCTGAGCCATTCTTGAGGCAGCAGTTCCTCCTCTGAAGTCTTGCTAACCACGTGAGGCTCTGAGGAGCCAGAGCTTTTCCTTTTGTTTCTACTCCATGCCACTTCCTCTGGAAGCAATGATATCTCCTGTCCATGAGCAAGACAGGGCAGTGACACCACCAGAGACTGAGAGAAATGCAAAAGGGATTAATAACCAGCCATGCTGCTGATTTGGTGCAAGGACAATGGTGATTTGCCTACAAGGACAATGGCCTCACTTCTCCTGAGCAGAATTCCCAGCCAGGAAGAACTGTCCCACAACCAAAGAATAACAATCACTGGTTAGCTGGTGATATTTTGCATAAACAATCACGTTAATCTGAGTTCTCAGTGGGTTCTTGCAGCCCACACCAGGCTGCTTTGGGGCTATTATGACGTAGAAATCTGTCCTTGAGAGCACTCACAACACTTCCCCAAACTCTGGGACACACGAGTGGAAAGATGACTCGAAGGCAATATTGGCACTGGTTCTGTGAGCAGAAGACAAGGTGCAGGAGGGCAGCACAGCAGTGCCTTTTGTTCGTACTAAAGCTGATATAAACCCAGGAAATTGCTTTTCAGCTGCCTAACAAATATTGGCCACATAATTTTCTTATTGCTCCACTTTATCTTGTCCCTCTCCATTTATCTATGCAAGTCCTAAGGACCATCCAACAGGCAACAACACTCAGGGAGATGTTGTCTGGGCATTTCTTGCCCTTAGACTGGGCTCAGTGCAATTAGCAATCCCTGTAATTCCAATGACATGTGCCACACAAGATGCTTGGAGATGGCAGAGAAGTGTTGTGGTAAGTGCTGGGAGAAGGCAGATGCTCTGTGCACCAGTGACTGCAAGATAATTTCCTTCCAGGTGAACTTAGTACATGCTACCTCACTCTGAAACACTCACAGAGGGTTTCACTGCAGTTCCAGTTCCTCTACCTAATTTCACATTTTTTAGCCTAAGGAAGGGAAGAAAAATCGACTGCCAAAATCACATTCATTATTTTTGCATGAACACCATAACCCTCAGAGCCTCCAGGCAGCACTACTTTAAGCCTGGGGTAAGCTCAGCAGTAACACAGACCTCTTGCTCTAAATGGCTGATCCCCAGCAGTCAGGCAGTGACAGTGGCAGAAACAATTGTCGCAAATGCTCTACTTCCCAATCCGTTACTCCTCCTGTATTGGCTTCCCTCCTTCACTGCCTGCACACTCTGGTGGGCACAGCCACTGGCCCCACTGGTATAGTATCAGGCAGAGGTGGCCGTGCCCATGACACATCAGCCAGGCAGTGCCACTGTCTCCCAGCACTGTGGCACCACCAGAGCAGCCTTGCAAGGCTTCATAACACCACACAGTACCAGAGAGGCCCATGGAGAGCACTGGCTGGTTAGAGTCACAGAACAGCTGAGGTGGAAAGGAACCTCTGGAGGTCACTGAGTCCAAGCCCCTGCCCAGGCAGAGTCACTTGGAGCAAGTGACACAGGAAGAGGATTGTGAGATATCTCCAGAGAGGGAGAATCCACAACCTCTCTGGGCACCTCTCTTCTCCCAGGTAACAAGTGACAGATGAAAGGACAGTCTGAAGCTGTGCCAGGGAAAATTCAGGCTGGACATCAGGAGGAATTTCTTTACAGAACGGGTGCCTAGACACTGCAGTGTGCTGCTCAGGGAGGTGGTGGAGCCACCATCCCTGGAGGTGTTCAAGGAACAACTAACAGGCTGTGGCACTCCCTGCTCTGCTCGAGTTGACAAGGTGGTGATGGGTCACAGGTTGAGCTCGATGACCTCGAAGATCTTTCCCAGCCTCGGCGATCCTGCAAACTCCTTGTGTTTCAGCTGATGCCCATTGCTCCTTGTGCCATCCCTGGGCACGGCTGGCAGAGCCTGGCCCC
>NW_008678139.1:0-285 GCF_000695815.1 Acanthisitta chloris | reverse complement strand
CCACATGGTGACCACTGTTTTAGAGGAAAAGGGGGGCCATTGGCTATCCCCGAGCAGGATAGTAAAATTTCAGGTAATCCTGACCAAGCAGGATAATGTCACACTAAAGACAACTAACCTTTTGAATCAAGCCTTGTTCCTAGGCACCACAACCAAGGAAGGCCCACTAGAGCATGATTGTGTAGAAGTAATAGAATACACCTACTCAGCAATGAAGACCTGAAAGACGTTCCGCTGGAGCAACCAGAGTGGGAGTTATTCACAGATGGAAGCAGCTTCATGGAA
>NW_008678138.1:0-770 GCF_000695815.1 Acanthisitta chloris | reverse complement strand
CAAATAGTGGGGCTGTGTTTCCATCCCCGGGGCAGTGGGTTCCAGGTGTACTGTACAGTCCTCCAGATGAAAGCAAACTGTGGACTGCACTCTGCTGCCAAAGGAATGGAGTATTTGCAATATTGATGGTGGCATTCCCTTTTGCTGCCTTTGACTCCAGTTTGTACTCAATTTCCCGCATGTCCAGCAAAGCAGCACTCATAGGTGGTGTGACTTTATTCAGGCCACGATAGTCTACTGTCAGTCTCCACTCTCCATTGGACTTATGCACTGGCCATATAGGACTATTAAAGGGAGACTCAGTCATGCTGACCACTCCCTGGCTCTCCAGTTCACGAATCCTCTTGGACCAAGGAGCCCCATTTTGTGCACTGCTGTGGTAGTGATTACTACCTCTTGTTCTTTGACCTTCAGCAGTTCCACAGCAGAAGGGTCCCCTGAGAGACCCTACAGTTGTGATCTCCCTGTTACCCAGGAAATATAGACAGATTCTGCCCCACTATAACTTGATGGCATCAGGGTACATTCTGCACCAGTGTCAACTAAATCCTTATACTCTTGTGGGTCTGACGTGCCAGGCCATTGGACCCACACAGTGCAATAGATCCAATTGTCCCTTTCCTCCACCTGGCTGGAGGCAGAGCCCCTCTAGTCCTGACCATAGTACTCATTGCTCACTTCTTGTAAATATGATGAGCTGGAGGTTCCTTCAGGAGGATCAGAAGGAACAACTGTGGGGGGAACTCATTAATGTATACAAGTATCTGAAG